>NC_064616.1:781188586-781492894 GCF_023898315.1 Schistocerca nitens
TGGAGCTCCAGACGGATGGAGTTTGCTGCATTTTACGTAAATCAACTGCACTATCAATTCTGAAGTATTGTTCTGGTGTCTGGGGTCATTACCAAGAAGGTATTGGGAAGAGCGAACATAAACACATGCGCTCCTAAGGCTACAAGCTTCTGCACTTAAAACACGCTACAATGTTAGATCGTTGCGGTTTTCGACCTATTAGCCGTATGTAATGCAACGCTGTTATTATCCCAATGTAAGAAATATATTTCCAGCGCATGACATACATTCTCCTTGCAGATTTCTCTACGATAGACTATGATGATAAATGTAAAATAAAAAACTACTTCCTTAAAACATCGATTCCTTGTGATACATGTAGAATAAAGCTTTTCAGAGGTGTATAGCCTCCACTATTCCCTTCCGATCTCAGTTCAGAAATTATACTATTCTCGCATCAGTCCTACATAAAATGATCGTTAGTAACGGAGAATGCTTCTTACAAAGAAAGAGACAGACGCGTAGATACGGTGTTTGACATGTGAGATTACACATCATGCTCCCACTAACGCCGTAAACAGGACATCTGTCAAGCAGATGTATACACGCGGATTGCAGTACCTCACAAACACCTGTCGCTAACTTCTAATCACCGCAGTTATGAAACTGAAGACTCGATTTTATGCCAAAGATGCGACAGGGGGATGGAAAACGTCGCATAAAGCTTCATTCGTTTAGAGGAATGTGTGGAAACAGGATGGAAGTCCTCTGATGACCGAGAGATTTGCCGTTAACGACCGCAAGTAGACAGTGCACTAAGTGACACACAGAACATGCGTTTGTATGCGAGTCGAATGCAGGTTATGTCACACAACTGATGCATCCTCACAGAAAAACGGAAAAAAATGGTCAAATGACCTACAGCGACATGTCCCTCTCTCTCTAGAATGTGTCATCACTCTACCATTAAATCCTACCTCATTACAAATCGATCTCAACCGATCACTGCATTCACTCTCTGTCATCCTTTAACGTAGATGCAAGCAAGTTTAGAGGCAGATGGTTCTCTTTTTTCCAGCAAAGCATCAAAGACAGCAGTCAACTCGTTCATGTTACTGTTATTTCAATAGACCTACAGTAGAACGTTGCCTCGACGAAAAACAAAAGACTGTCTCCCCGGTTCACGATGCTTCCATCTCGCCGATTTCCCGTATTCTTCTTGCTGTCGTATACCCTTTCCCATGTACAAGAATTGTTCTGCACCAATCAGAAGACATGCAAGTACTACCTCAATTTCCCCGAATTTCGGCATATTTTCCCTCAATTTATACGTATTTTCCGTCATTTTGTCGATCTGAATGCTGCTTCTATCCTTGCGGTCAGAACATCACTTCTCGTTCCGTGTTCTAGAATTGCTTATAAATGTAGTACAGCTGTCAACACCAAGCGCAAATAAAGAAAGATCGTAAGTTAAGCACTATGATCGTAATGATAGAGATGTGTATGTAGCTGTCTGGTACACTTTGGTGTGTATGTTCGAGATTTAACAATGAATGAACGTACCGCACAGACATCTTTTTACATACTCGATGGTACTCGCAAAGTAGTGGAGGACCTGTTGGGCGATGATACAGAAATTGGCACTCATGCTGCCGCGTCATTGGTCGGTGTTGAAATTACGATAAAATTGCTAAAATTGATCACACTATCAACTATGATGCTTATTATTACAGTTAATCGACAGTGTCTCTTCCATCCCAACAGTCCACTGGTAGGCTGTTGACTACCACATAATGTCTGACTGACATCACTTGTTTGAGATGGAGAAAGAATCCTGGTGGAGGACGCAACACCTTCCTGGGATGGCTAATACGGAAACAGTGATCTAGTGCATGACAGCAAATGAGGAATCAATAAACGGAACACTGCGCCATCAGCTATCCCGTCACTGTGAATGATGAATTTAAATGTAGAGGTCGTCAGTTACCTTCAGACAGCAGTTTGGAAACGCTCCATAATGCCTTACAACTCTGCCAGTGTTTGGGTGTGCCGTAGGATCAGCAGCACCAACATGATTTACTCCATGCGATATCTAGTTTTCTGGGGGAGCCAATGGACCAAAACGTGTTAATGGCACTGTGTAACCTGACATATATATATATATATATATATATATATATATATATATATATATATATATATATATATTACTAAGCGTGTTACAACAGAAAAAGCGGTGTATCAGACAACGAGACAGGGTCCCTTTCATTCCACTGATAACCTGTGGGAGATGGTTCTCGTATTCTCGTACAGCACAGGCGATGAAACTTTACATCGATCTGTGCAAGCGACGTAGATCGCTGGTCACCTGCTGCAGTGGATAAATACCTCTATATTTAATAGAATCGCCACATATGCTTGATGCCGGCATATAGACGGTAGTAATTTTCGATGTATCGGATGAGAGAGATGCGGTAAAAATCTACTGGATGAATTGGTTGTTGTTGGTGTTGTTGTTGTGATCTTCAGTCCGGAGACTGGTTTGATGCAGCTCTCCATGCTACTCTGTCCTGTGCAAGCTTCTTCATCTCCAAGTAACTACTGCACCCTACATCCTTCCGAATCTGGTTAGTGTATTCATCTCTTGGTCTCCTCTGCTATTTTTACCAACCACGCTGCCCTCCAAAACCAAACTGATGATCCCTTGATCCCTCAAAACATGTCCTACCAACCACTTCTTCTAGTCAAATTGTGCCACAAATTCCTCTACTCCCCATTTCTATTCAACACCTCCTCATTAGTTATGTGATCTACCCATCTAATCTTCAGCATTCTACTGTAGCACCACATTTCGAAAGCTTCTATTCTCTTCGTGTCCAGACTACTTGTCGTCCATGTTTCACTTCCATACAAATACTTTCAGAAACGATTTCCTGACACTTAAATTTATACTCGATGTTAACAAAGTTCTCTACTTCAGAAACGCTTTCCTTGCCATTGCTAGTCTATATTTTATACCCTCTCTACTTCGACCATCATCAGTTATTTTGCTCCCCAAATAGCAAAACTCGTTTACTACTTTAAGCGTCTCATTTCCTAATCTAATTCTCTCAGCGTCACTCCACTTAATTCGACTACATTCCGTTATCCTCTTTTTGCTTTTGTTGATGTTCATCTTATATCCTCCTATCAAGACACTGTCCATTCTGTTCTACTGCTCTTCCAGAGTCGCGTGGGATTAGCCAAGCGGTCTAAGGCGCTGCAGTCATGGACTGTGTGGCTGGTCCCGGCGGAGGTTCGAGTCCTCCCTCAGGCATGGGTGTGTGTGTGTTTGTCCTTAGCATAATGTAGGTTACGTAGTGTGTAAGCTTAGGTACTGATGATCTTAGGGGTTAAGTCCCATAAGATTTCACACACATTTGAACATTTTGTTCTTCCAGGTCCTTCGCTGTGTCTGACGGAATTACAGTGTCATCGGTAAACCAAAATGTTTTTATTTCTTATCCACCAATTTCAATTCATACTCCAAATTTTTCTTTTGTTTCTTTCACTGCTTCCTCAATATAGAGATTGGCTACAATCCTGTCTCACTTCCTTCCCAACCACTGCTACCCCTTCATTCCCATCGACTCTTATAACTGGCATCTGGTTTCTGTACAAATTGTAAATGGCCTTTCGCTCCATGTATTTGACCCCTGCCGCCTTCAGAATTTGGAAGAGAGTATTTCAGTCAACATAGTCAAAACTTTCTCTAAGTCTACTAATACTAGAAACGTAGGTTTGCCTTTACTTAATCTATCTTTTAAGACATGTCGTTGGGTCATTATTGCCTCACGTGTTCCAACATTTCTACAGAATCCAAACTGATCTTCCCCGAGGTTGGCTTCTACCAGTTTTTCCATTCGTCTGTAAAGAATTCGAGTTAGTATTCTGCAGCCGTGACTTATTAAACTGATAGTTCGGTAATTTTCACATCTGTCAACACCTGTTTTCTTTGGGATTGGAATTACTATATTCTTCTTGAAGACTGAGGGTATTTCGCATGTCTCATACTTCCTGCTCACCAGATGGTACAGTTTTGCCAGGGCTGGCTCTCCCAGGTCTATCAGTAGTTCTAATGGAATGTTGTCTACTCCCGGGGCCTTGTGTTGACTTAGGTCTTTCAGTGCTCTGTCAAACACTTCACGCAGTATCATATCCCCCATTTCATCTTCATCTACATCCTCTTCCATTTCCATAATATTGTCCTCAAGCACATCGCCCTTGTATAGACCCTCTATATACTCCTTCCCCTTTTCTGCTTTCCCTTCTTTGCTCAGAACTGGTTTTCCGTCTGAGCTCTTGATATTCATACAAGTTTATCTCTTTTCTGCAAAGCTCTCTTTAATTTTCCTGTGCGCAGTATCTGTCTTACCCCTAGTGATATATGCTTCTACATCCTTAGATTTGTCCTGTAACCATGCCTGCTTAGCCATTTTGCACTTCCTGTCAGTCTCATTTTTGAAACGTTTGTATTCTTTTTTGCCTGCTTCACTTACTGCATTCTTATATTTTCTCCTTTCATCAATTAAATTCAATATCTCTTGTGTCATCGAAGGATTTCTACTAGCCCTCGTATTTTACCTACTTGATCCTCTGTTGCGTTCACTATTTCATCTCTCAGAGCTACCCATTCTTCTTCTACTGTATACCTTTCCCACGTTCTTGTCAATTGTTCCCTAATGCTCTTTCTGAAACTCTCTACAACCTCTGGTTCTTTCAGTTTATCCAGATCCCATCCCTTAAAATTCCCAACTTTTTGCAGTTTGTTCAGTTTTAATCTACAGTTCATAAGAAATAGATTGTAATCAGAGTCCACATCTGCTCTTGGAAACGTCTTACAATTTAAAATTTGGTTCCTAAATCTCTGTCTTACCATTATAATCTATCTGAAACCTTCCAGTTTCTCCAGGCTTATTCCACGTAGACAACCGTCTTTCATGATCCTTGAACTAGGTGTTAACTATGATTAAGTTATGCCCTGTGCAAAATTCTAACAGGCGGCTTCCTCTTTAATTCCTTACTCCCATTCAATATTGACCTACTACTTTTCCTCCTCTTCCTTTCCCCACTATCGAAGTCGAGCCCCCATGACTATTAAATTTCGTCTCCCTTCACTATCTGAATAATTTCTTTTATCTCACCATACATGTCTTCAATCTCTGCATCGTCTTCGGAGCTAGTTGGCACATAAACTTGTATTACTGTGGTAGGTGTGGGCTTAGTGTCTATCTTGGCTACAATAATGCGTTCACTATGCTGTTAATAGTAGCTCACTCATGCTCCTATTTTTTTTATTTATCATTAAACCTACTCCAGCATTACCCCTATTTGATTTTATATTTATAGCCCTGTATTCACCTGAGCAGATGTCTTGTTCCTCCTGCCACCGAGCTTCACTAATTCCCACTATATTTAATGTTAACCAATCCGTTTCCCATTTTACATATTCTAACCTACCTGCCTGACTAAGGGAACTGACATTCCACGCCACTTTTCTTTCTGCTGACAGACATCATCATTGAAGCATGCAATAAAGCTGCATGTCCTCAGGAAAAAATGGTTCAAATGGCTCTGAGCACTATGGGACTTAACAGCTATGGTCATCAGTCCCATAGAACTTAGAACTACTTAAACCTAACTAACCTAAGGACATCACGCAACACCCAGCCATCACGAGGCAGAGAAAATCCCTGACCCCGCCGGGAATCGAACCCGGGAACCCGGGCGTGGGAAGCGAGAACGCTACCGCACGACCACGAGATGCGGGCCCCTCAGGAAAAATAACAGCTGTAGTTTCCCATTGCTTTCAGCTGCTCGCAGTACCAGGACAGCTAGGCAGTTTTGGTTATGTTACAAGGCCACATCAGTCAGTCATCCAGACTGCTGCCCCTGCAACTACAGCAAAGACTGCTGCCCCTCTTCCGGAACCACTTGTTTGTCTGGCCTCTCAACAGATACCCCTCCATTTGGTTGCACCTACGGTACGACTGTCTGTATCGCTGAGGCACAAAAGGCTCCCCGCCAACAGCAAGGTCCGTGGTTCATGAGGAGGGGGAGGGGGGGGGGAGGCCGACGAAGTTAGCGGGGATTTTAGTGTTCACAATTTTTCTCTGTTGGCTGGTACAGAATAATGATGGTAGTATGTTTGGGTGGTAGACGTGAATGGACCCTGAAGGACACGGATTTACTTCGGACAGCAGTACCTGTATGATAATGAGTCTTCCTAATTTTCCCAATGAGAAACAGCACCGTAAGTGTTCGTACTGTCTTTTATACTACACTCCTGGAAATTGAAATAAGAACACCGTGAATTCATTGTCCCAGGAAGGGGAAACTTTATTGACACATTCCTGGGGCAGATACATCACATGATCACACTGACAGAACCACAGGCACATAGACACAGACAACAGAGCATGCACAATGTCGGCACTAGTACAGTGTATATCCACCTTTCGCAGCAATGCAGGCTGCTATTCTCCCATGGAGACGATCGTAGAGATGCTGGATGTAGTCCTGTGGAACGGCTTGCCATGCCATTTCCACCTGGCGCCTCAGTTGGACCAGCGTTCGTGCTGGACGTGCAGACCGCGTGAGACGACGCTTCATCCAGTCCCAAACATGCTCAATGGGGGACAGATCCGGAGATCTTGCTGGCCAGGGTAGTTGACTTACACCTTCTAGAGCACGTTGGGTGGCACGGGATACATGCGGACGTGCATTGTCCTGTTGGAACAGCAAGTTCCCTTGCCGGTCTAGGAATGGTAGAACGATGGGTTCGATGACGGTTTGGATGTACCGTGCACTATTCAGTGTCCCCTCGACGATCACCAGTGGTGTACGGCCAGTGTAGGAGATCGCTCCCCACACCATGATGCCGGGTGTTGGCCCTGTGTGCCTCGGTCGTATGCAGTCCTGATTGTGGCGCTCACCTGCACGGCGCCAAACACGCATACGACCATCATTGGCACCAAGGCAGAAGCGACTCTCATCGCTGAAGACGACACGTCTCCATTCGTCCCTCCATTCACGCCTGTCGCGACACCACTGGAGGCGGGCTGCACGATGTTGGGGCGTGAGCGGAAGACGGCCTAACGGTGTGCGGGACCGTAGCCCAGCTTCATGGAGACGGTTGCGAATGGTCCTCGCCGATACCCCAGGAGCAACAGTGTCCCTAATTTGCTGGGAAGTGGCGGTGCGGTCCCCTACGGCACTGCGTAGGATCCTACGGTCTTGGCGTGCATCCGTGCGTCGCTGCGGTCCGGTCCCAGGTCGACGGGCACGTGCACCTTCCGCCGACCACTGGCGACAACATCGATGTACTGTGGAGACCTCACGCCCCACGTGTTGAGCAATTCGGCGGTACGTCCACCCGGCCTCCCGCATGCCCACTATACGCCTTCGCTCAAAGTCCGTCAACTGCACATACGGTTCACGTCCACGCTGTCGCGGCATGCTACCAGTGTTAAAGACTGCGATGGAGCTCCGTATGCCACGGCAAACTGGCTGACACTGACGGCGGCGGTGCACAAATGCTGCGCAGCTAGCGCCATTCGACGGCCAACACCGCGGTTCCTGGTGTGTCCGCTGTGCCGTGCGTGTGATCATTGCTTGTACAGCTCTCTCGCAGTGTCCGGAGCAAGTATGGTGGGTCTGACACACCGGTGTCAATGTGTTCTTTTTTCCATTTCCAGGAGTGTACGTCGTGTTGCAGGAGCAGGCTTCGTTTGGCGCTGACCTTAAACATCGTACACGGGTGGCGGAACTACGATAACATGTTCCCATTTCCACGGAGTGGTCAAAACACGGTCCTATAGCAATAACTCAGCTCACTCTGTTTCTACATGGGTTGCAGAATGTGGTATATATAGCTCTTTCTGACTTCTGGGTAAAATTGATCTCGCTATCAACTGCGGTGTTTATTACAGTACATTGTTCCATATCAATGCTGTCTTCCCCATCCCGACCGTTCACTGAGTACCGTGGTGACTACTGTATTAAGACTGACAATCACCAGTCGACTGAGATGGAAGGAGCCTTGGCGGAACACTGGATATCTTCTTCTTGTTGCTGAGGAACATGGGATTAAATGTAGGGGTCATCACCTCCGTATAGTTGTTTGGTATCATTCCTCAGTGCTACAGACTGGTCCTATTTCCATATGCTGCCATGCCCTCCACATGTTTTTATTTGTTTTTCATCAGTAAGGTGATACTACCTGTTTTTATTTGTACTATCCCATGTGCGTTGTGAACAGCACCTTCCGGCGATAGTCAACACTGGAACAGTAATTATGTACATGACTTAAAAATGAAGGAATAATGCTTTTCGAAATGGACCAAGACATCCGCTACCCTATCGATGGGGAAGATGAGATTATGTGTCCACGTCATCTTCTTGGAATAGCTGTTGGAAGTGCTCTACAATACCACAGACTCCTCCAGTTTTCATATGTTGCGTTGTTTTCAACATTTTTGTCACTGAAAAACATCGCCTCTGTGTTTTATATTAACCAACCTGTGTTGTAGTAGCTGTACAGTTCATACCATCCGATGTTCAGCTTTCTATGAAAGCCAGAGGATCAAAGCGTGTAAATGTCGGTTTAGCAGCAGCTGACATGAGTCTCTAAGTCATGGTAGAAAAAAACAAATTGTATGGCGGTGTACACTGATTGGGTGTGTTACCACCGAAAAAACAGTATATGAAACTGCTTAAGAAGGAATCATACAGGAACCCTCTCGTTTGATTGATAGTCTGTTCGATATGGTCATCCTGCAGTACAGGTGGTGAAACTTTACACTAGTCTGTGGAAGCGACTTCTATCACGACCAATATGCAGAGGGACTGTCTAAAATATAGTGCTGGTGTTTTTGCTGTATGGGTTCCTTAGCAGATAGGTTCGAAAAAGGTGACTCGTTTCGAGATATGATAGAGGTAGGAATATGATTTACCAGTGGCTCTAAGCATTAAAAGACGCCTCTAAAGGATCCAACCCGAGTATATAGTAGACTGGATACACTTGATTCCAAATCGTAGACAGCGTTTCTACCCGAAAGCGTAATCTATCAGGAACTCGCGCGTGTGCCTGTACATTGAAGACTGCTTTTTATGCAGGTTGACGGTAAAATTGTCGCTAAGATAGTGTTTTTAATAGCTCAGTTCTTACGCGAAATGTATGGTGTGGGCTGTAGAATCCCTCTGCGGTCAGCTTCAAATGTCGGTTCTCCATAGCGTTCCTCGAAAAGAACATGGTCTTCCCTTCACAGATTCCCATTTCACCTACCTGGTGAGTGTAATACGACCACTGAAAAAAAGTTACTCGCCATGCAAACTGACTCTCATGATCAATTTAACTACCTACCCTATTAAATTAATATCAGTGACTGGTGGGTGGAGGAGATGTCTAGGGCACCACAGAATGATTCTTGACAGGCGTTTGTTTTCTTTTCGTTGCAGCGATATCTTTTAACGAAATTTCAAACTCGCACCTACACAGGACGAGACAGGTTCTCACGATTTGTTTCGTTAACACTAGTATGATATAGCATCAATCTGGTAAAAGGGGGCCTGCCACAGTATACAAAGCAGCTACATTCTGTTGAATTACAGCTTGTTGCTGTCGAATGTAAAATGAAGTTGTTTCTTTTTTTCCGACATGTGAGCTAATGACGTGAAAGACTATCAGAAATGTTTCTAATATACACGTGGATGAAGGTTTATTTATACACTGAACGCGATAGACTCTCTCAGGCCGTGTAATTTGTTCAACAAGCTGAAAGAAATTGCTTAATATAGATTTTATTTTCTTTGGAATTTATATTGTCGCATTTTCTTTATTCCGATGACTGTTGCGAGATAACGAGAACATTGTGTAGCATTTAATGATTTTCGCAGCAGAATAGTGGAAATTTTTTCCCTTATTTTAGACATGGTGGACATGTCTCTGCTGATCATTTGTGATCGGTGGTGGTGCACTTCGCTGGACGTGACAAAATAATGAGATGCGGACTGGATCCTGGAGTTGAACGTAAGAACTATATAGATTTTGCTTATAAAACTAAGAGAAAATAGACTTTGCCTATTTTCGTAGAAAGAGGACATTAATTATCGTATCAAATTGTGTTTTCCTTTTTTTTTTAACAGATTGCAGCAAAGAGTTGTTGACGTTAAATAAAAGTGTTTTCCATCGCAGAACGAGAGGTCTATTGGAGGCGCTGGGGGCCTTCGTAGTCTGTGTCAGGTCACCGCCACAGGTGCGCTCCCTAACCATTAGTTGCGGCTGTGTCACTATGCCTTAGACGAAGAAGTTTCACTTGAGGTGGCCGTCCCTTTATGTCCTATTGTTTAGTTGACTATACACGCTATTGTGTGGGCGTTGGAGCTTTACCTTAAGGCGGCAGCCAGATGGTGGGAAGCCGAGTACTGCGACCATCAGGAGCGCTCTCCAGATGGGAGGGGTTATGATACTAAATTTCTCTTTTGTGTTGTCTAGGACCGTCGCCTCAAGGCATGCCGCGTATCGCTAGTGACCGCGGAGGGTAGCGGAATGCCTGGTGCGGCCAGCGACCGTAGAGGGATGGCAGCAAAGGGCGGGCAATGAGGTCGCAGAAAAGCTATGAGGCGCTAGGCAGAGAACTGGCCGTTTCAAGAAACATGTGTCCCCCCCGTAGGTGGATGGAGGGATAGGGCGGAGGTAGGGAGGAAGAGGGCCTCGGTTTTTGGCAGTTTGTGAACACCTATCGAGAAGAACACACGTTCAACAACCACCCCCTTTGCAGTCTTTTAGGACAACGACTTTTCCCAGTACATGTGCCGTATTATGACCCATTGATTACCAGTGCTGGTTTTCTCACGACGATTTCGAAATGTAATTAAAACTGTGATGCAATTTTTTTTCCATCAGTTGTGATATTGTGTATTGCCATCGGGTATTGCCAGGTGGTTTTTGAGCAGACGTCTGTAGCGAACTCTGACGTCAAATAATGATAGCTACTGTATTCTTAAAGCTAAAACAATTTTTAAACTCCTCTCTGTCCAACACCAGCATCTCGTCAATTGAACATATAGCCCACCAGAAAAAATAAAGATAGAACCTTACAGCCCTGCCTTTTTTCCCACCAGCTTGTACATGTAGGGTAGAGTTTGAGTGTGACTGTCGCTAGTTTCGAGTGGCATTGCGAAATTTTTCACAGCAGGATAACACCAGCTGTCAGTTTTTGAGCTGTATTGCGATTTTAGGCCGTCCTTGTGTAGCGCTACGCATGTAGTTGTGTAATTAGGCCTGATATTTATCATTAATTACGTAATTAGGACCGATCTTTACTTTATTTTCCCGACCAAAATAAATAAAATACAGTAACTAAACCTTCCTCTCCTGCATCTCGACAGTTTCCATGTGTTGTGGGGTGCCCTTGGGCTTTCCATCCAGTAGAATCGAAGTTCGAGTCATGGAAACGGTACCGCAATTTTTAATTTCCCGTCAATTCCAAGCTCCTCTGGACAGTTTCCATGTGTTGGGGGTCGAGGAGGAGCAGCGTTCGAGTCCCAGAAAGGGCACCGACAATTTTAATTTCCCGTCAGTGTCAAGTGCCTCTGGTGGTTTAAGTGGGTTAGGGGGTGCAATTGGGATTTCCGCCTAGGCGAACCAGTGTTTGAGTCGCAGAAATGGTACCGCCAATTTTAATTTCCCGCCAATTCCTGGTTGGGGGTGGGGTGTGGCGTCAGTACAGACCTGGAACAAAGAAATTCCCAGGAAAATTCGAAATTCCCGCCAAAATTAAAAATTTCCGTCAATAGGGAGAGGACAGTGGGAGGGGGGGAGGGGAGTGGGAAGGTGGAGAGGGAGGATGGGACTGGGTCCCACATGCAAGCTGAAAAAACACGTGACGTCATTCTGGGGCGGGGGTGGGTTTGGTTGGAGGTGGGGGTGATTATTTGATCAATTTAATTAATTTGCATATCAATTTGATGTCATAATTGCACCCGTAAGCCTATCTCCCTACCATTCATTACATGTTGAGAAATTTTCAGAGCTCGGTAAGCCGGATGAAAGTATCAAACTTTCAGTGGAAGCGGGAAAACAAAAGATCATTAAAAATGGTTCAAATGGCTCTGAGCACTATGGGACTTAACATCTGAGGTCATCAATCCCCTAGAACTTAGAACTACTTAAACCTAACTAACGTAAGGACATCACACACATCCATGCCCGAGGCAGGATTCGAACCTGCGACCGTAGCGGTCGCGCGGTTCCAGACTGAAGAGCCTAGAACCGCTCGGCCATACCGGCCGGCAAAATATTATCCAATAGTTATATAATTATTTAGTTAGTATTAACAATATAGTTCGATTAGTATAGGGTGAGCTCTGTCTACTGCTGGTGCAAAGCTGTTTATCCGAATGATTCACAATACGATAACATATTAAAGAGTTCACCCAACCCTTAGGTTTGGTCGGGTCGTGTTGGTACAAGTCGATAGATAATGTGCCTTTTCTCGTTGCTCCCTGTGTTACGGAATAAATACACCGCAGTAGCATGTGAGCTGGACACGAGTGCATGTTGGCAGCAATGCACGAAATTGAAACTGGTTTTAAGGCCCTGCAACATCCATTCTCAAGTGAGCACTTCAAAAAGTTACCACATCATACTCTACATAAAGAAGTTTCTAAGAATTTTATCTCTCATCTATCTATAGAAGAGTGATGGTACTCACATAACTGTTTATAATTTGAACCAATACCAATCATGTTGCATTTACTCAGTAGAATGTTAATTTATTTATTGCATTTTATTGTCCATATTGCATACCAGGTGTCGGTAACTTCTTTACCGTCATTACTTTTAAAATAAACAGTAATGATTATAAATAAGTCACTGAAACCCAGTAGGCAATGTGAAGAATAAAATCCAATATTTACAAATTAACTGAAGCGTGATTTATAAATTGGTTAAAAAAGTTTCTTTTACAATCGTCTCTTTAGCTGGGCATGTTGCGAGTTATTTAAATGTTCTACTTAAAAACTAGGAATTTTATTTTGTATTGCTTTTTACGTATTTAATTTCTTCGGGTATTTTACTATTTTTATTTTGTCGTTGTTACACGTTTCTTTAACTCTGGCCAAAGATGCTGGACAAAAATTTACCTTGCAATTGCAATAAAGTCTGCAAGTGAATGATTATTGGGATCCCTCACACCAAAATCCTCAAAAATAGATCGTGTGATTTCTGAAATGATTGCCCTCCAGAACTTATCGTTTAGTTTTGTCAAGGGTGTCGGCTTTCGCAGAGTAACAAATGCTGCTCTTCCAAAGTATAAGTTGAAAGATCGTGATTTTTTTACTTCGTATTTGTGCGATAGCTTGTACAATAAGCTGGCAAGAAAAATCAAACATTTGCTTGATGAACTTGAAGAAAATGTCTTTCACAACTGACATATGGCCTGGCCTATACTCAGGAACTTCGTTACTTCGATTGGCATGTCATGGTATTTCAAATGATTTTCGCATGATGGCTATAATTTTGAAATGTGAAATCATGACTGGGCGTCATAATGTCTACAAAATTTGAAACGATATTTCAAGAATGGTGCATAAATCACCAAGAAGTGCCTAGTGTTATTCGTGATGTGGATCTAACATCATTAAAGCATTGCAGCTGTCTGGCTGTCATGATGTGAATTGTGCAATAAATCAGATACAACTTTGTATTCGAGCTGCTGTGGAATCACAGGTGCCAAACTGAAAAAAAGTTGCCACCCATTTCAATCATTGCCCGGTCGCACAAACAGAGCTGTCCAAAATTCAGAGGGAACGCCTCCGTCAACCTGCATTATTTTTCATTCAGGATTGTCTAACAGGGTAAATATTGTTAGATATGTATAAATGAATTTCAGTTTTATAGCATATCTTTAATTTAAGTGTTGTGTGTTTGTTTCTATGAAAATCCCATCGGTTAATTCAATTTCTTCTATTTCCAGATCCATTTATATGATGGAACGATTTTCAAAGCTTAATGATTCGTTAATTTTATACTTATGTTCAAATCTAATCACGATGATCTCCACTGAAGACTGGACAAATGTTCAAAAATTTGTAGAATTAATGAAACCTTTCGAAGAATTAGTAAAAACTTAAGCAGTTCTCTAGCGAAATGATTCAAATGTGTCTGAGCACTATGGGACTTAACTTCTGAGGTCATTAGTCCCCTAGAACTTAGAACTACTTAAACCTAACTAACCTAAGGACATCACACACATCCGTGCCCGAGGCAGGATCCGAACCTGCGACCGTAGCGGTCGGGCGGTTCCAGACTGCAACGCCTAGAACCGTTTGGCTACTCCGGCCGGCTTCTCAAGCGAGGATTTCATCAGTTATGCCTCTAATTCAAGTGGTTGTGGGCACTTTACAGCAAGAAGAAACAAAAAATGATACTTCAGAACAATTCCAAAATTTTCGTGGGAAATTACGTTATAAATTAAATTCATTCACGAGTTTTGGAGAACTGACGAAAACGATAAGTACATAATTGTGACGTATTTAGATCAGCGATACGACTCAAAGTATTTCACTGGCATCGTTGAGTCCTAAATACTTAATCTGATGATGATGAAAGCCAGAGATCCAAACTCATCTCAAGATGAATCCATACATACTAGCTCTAAAAGGAGCCGATTAGAAATTGAAAATCAACCTTCAGCAAGCTGTGGCTTAATCGCAGAATCCAAATTAGAAACATCGTTAAAGACGTTAGAGGCCACATTAAATATTAAAAAGGATCAGCAAGACCCGACTACGACAAACGAAAACCACAATCGGCTTTTCATGCTACAGTTAAACTTAACTTGTGTACAAAAAAGAAAAAGGATTACTCTAAAACATGATCCGCTACTCAAATGGACACAAGTACCAATATCTATTGCCACTAGCTCGCCAGTATGTGTCAGCTCCTCCCAGAAGCGTAGCCAGTGAAAAATTATTCAGTGGAGCTGGCCTCATATACAAAGAACATCGAAATTGGGAGCTCCAATGTTAGGCGGGTCATGGGGCCTCTCAGGAACATAGCAGCCAGGGCGGGGAAGAAGTCCAAAGTTCACTCGGTGTGCTTGCCAGGGGGCCTTGTCCGGGATGTGGAAGAGGCTCTTCCAGCGGCAATCGAGCGCGCGGGGTGCTGCCAACTGCAGATTGTTGCACATGTCGACGCCAACGATGCCAGTCGTCGGACTTCCGAGGAAATCCTTGGGTCCTTTCGACGGCTGGCTAAATTGGCGAAGGCGGCCTCCATCTCTCGTGGAGTGGAAGCCAAGCTGACGATTTGCAGCATTTTACCCAGGGTGGACCGGGGTCCTCTGGTTTGGAGTCGAGTGGAGAATCTAAACCAGAGGCTACATCGACACTGTGCCGAAAATGGTTGTAGTTTCCTTGACCTACGCTATGGGGTGGCAGGTTGTAGGACGCCACTCGATAGATCAGGGGTGCACCACACACAGGAAGCAGCTGCATGAGTAGCACAGTACTTATGGCGTGCGCATGGGTATTTTTTTAAATCAGCTTCCTCCCCACGAGAAAAAAATCGTTGGCCTGAAAAATTACCAGTTCATCTACATCTACATCTACATCTACATTCATACTCCGAAAGCCACCCAACGGTGTGTGGCGGAGGGCACTTTACGTGCCACTGTCATTACCTCCCTTTCCTGTTCCAGTCGCGTATGGTTCGCGGGAAGAATGACTGTCTGAAAGCCTCCGTGCGCGCAATAATCTCTCTAATTTTACATTCGTGATCTCCTCGGGAGGTATAAGTAGGGGGAAGCAATATACTCGATACCTCATCCAGAAACGCACCCTCTCGAAACCTGGACAGCAAGCTACACCGCGATGCAGAGCGCCTCTCTTGCAGAGTCTGCCACTTGAGTTTGCTAAACATCTCCGTAACGCTATCACGGTTACCAAATAACCCTGTGACGAAACGCGCCGCTCTTCTTTGGATCTTCTCTATCTGCTCCGTCAACCCGATCTGGTACGGATCCCACACTGATGAGCAATACTCAAGTATAGGTCGAACGAGTGTTTTGTAAGCCACCTCCTTTGTTGATGGACTACATTTTCTAAGCACTCTCCCAATGAATCTCAACCTGGTACCCGCCTTACCAACAATTAATTTTATATGATCATTCCACTTCAAATCGTTCCGCACGCATACTCCCAGATATTTTACAGAAGTAACTGCTACCAGTGTTTGTTCCGCTATCATATAATCATACAATAAAGGATCCTTCTTTCTATGTATTCGCAATACATTACATTTGTCTATGTTAAGGGACAGTTGCCACTCCCTGCACCAAGTGCCTATCCGCTGCAGATCTTCCTGCATTTCGCTACAATTTTCTAATGCTGCAACTTCTCTGTATACTACAGCATCATCCGCGAAAAGCCGCATGGAACTTCCAACACTATCTACTAGGTCATTTATATATATTGTGAAAAGCAATGGTCCCATAACACTTCCCTGTGGCACGCCAGAGGTTACCTTAACGTCTGTAGACGTCTCTCCATTGATAACAACATGCTGTGTTCTGTTTGCTAAAAAATCTTCAATCCAGCCACACAGCTGGTCTGATATTCCGTAGGCTCTTACTTTGTTTATCAGGCGACAGTGCGGAACTGTATCGAACGCCTTCCGGAAGTCAAGAGAAATAGCATCTACCTGGGAGCCTGTATCTAATATTTTCTGGGTCTCATGAACAAATAACGCGAGTTGGGTCTCACACGATCGCTGTTTCCGGAATCCATGTTGATTCCTACATAGTAGATTCTGGGTTTCCAAACACGACATGATACTCGAGCAAAAAACATGTTCTAAAATTCTACAACAGATCGACGTCAGAGATATAGGTCTGTAGTTTCGCGCATCTGCTCGACGACCCTTCTTGAAGACTGGGACTACCTGTGCTCTTTTCCAATCATTTGGAACCCTCCGTTCCTCTAGAGACTTGCGGTACACGGCTGTTAGAAGGGGGGCAAGTTCTTTCGCGTACTCTGTGTAGAATCGAATTGGTATCCCGTCAGGTCCAGTGGACTTTCCTCTGTTGAGTGATTCCAGTTGCTTTTCTATTCCTTGGACACTTATTTCGATGTCAGCCATTTTTTCGTTTGTGCGAGGATTTAGAGAAGGAACTGCAGTGCGGTCTTCCTCTGTGAAGCAGCTTTGGAAAAAGGTGTTTAGTATTTCAGCTTTACGCGTGTCATCCTCTGTTTCAATGCCATCATCATCCCGGAGTGTCTGGATATGCTGTTTCGAGCCACTTACTGATTTAACGTAAGACCAGAACTTCCTAGGATTTTCTGTCAAGTCTGTACATCGAATTTTACTTTCGAATTCACTGAACGCTTCTCGCATAGCCCTCCTTACGCTAACTTTGACATCGCTTAGCTTCTGTTTGTCTGAGAGGTTTTGGCTGCGTTTAAACTTGGAGTGAAGCAATGTGCCAACTGTAAAAGTTGTTAGTTCGGCTAAACAGGTGATTTCAAAGGATTTAAATATGCTAAATCTCATGTTAGTAAATTGTCGAAGTGTCTGTAGAAAATCCCCGAGTTAATCTCCGAAATAAACAATAGTAATGACAATATTATATCAGGTACCAAAATCTGGTTCAAACCAGACATAAACAGCAGTGAAATTTTGAACTCGGATTGGATAATGTTTAGGAAGGGTAGGACTGATGCTATGGGAGGTGGTGTGTTCATTGCAGATAAAAGTTGTTTAAACGCAGTTGAGATCGATACTGTGTCGGACTGTGAAATAGTCTGGATAAAGCTGTCAATCAGACAAGGAGTGACCATTGTATTAGGATGTTTTTATAGACCACCAGCATCCGCAACAAATGTCGCAGAACGTTTCAGGGAAAGTCTGAGTACATAGCAAATAAATATCCAAATTATCTACTAGTTATAGGTGGAGACTTTAATCTGGCGTCCAATGACTGGGAAAATTACACGTTTATCGCAGGGGGCAGAAGCAAAGACTCGTGTGAAGTTATTCTAGGAGTGCTCTCAGCATACAACCTTGAGCAATTCGTTAGAAAACCAACTCGAGATGGGAACATATTAGATATCTACATCTACATCTACATCTACATTTATACTCCGCAAGCCACCCAACGGTGTGTGGCGGAGGGCACTTTACGTGCCACTGTCATTACCTCCCTTTCCTGTTCCAGTCGCGTATGGTTCGCGGGAAGAACGACTGTCTGAAGGCCTCCATGCGCGCTGTAATCTCTCTAATTTCACATTCGTGATCTCCTAGGGAGGTATAAGTAGGGGGAAACAACATATTCGATACCTCATCCAGAAACGCACCCTCTCGAAACCTGGACAGCAAGCTACACCGCGATGCAGAGCGCCTCTCTTGCAGAGTCTGCCACTTGAGTTTGCTAAACATCTCCGTAACGCTATCACGGTTACCAAATAACCCTGTGACGAAACGCGCCGCTCTTCTTTGGATCTTCTCTATCTGCTCCGTCAACCCGATCTGGTACGGATCCCACACTGATGAGCAATACTCAAGTATAGGTTGAACGAGTGTTTTATAAGTCACCTCCTTTGTTGGCGGACTACATTTTCTAAGCACTCTCCCAATGAGTCTCAACCTGGTACCCGCCTTACCAACAATTAATTTTATATGATCATTCCACTTCAAATCGTTCCGCACGCATACTCCCTGATATTTTACAGAAGTAACTGCTACCAGTGTTTGTTCCGCTATCATATAATCATACAATAAAGGTTCCTTCTTTCTATGTATTCGCAATACATTACATTTGTCTATGTTAAGGGACAGTTGCCACTCCCTGCACCAAGTGCCTATCCGCTGCAGATCTTCCTGCATTTCGCTACAATTTTCTAATGCTGCAACTTCTCTGTATACTACAGCATCATCCGCGAAAATCCGCATGGAACTTACGACACTATCTACTAGGTCATTTATATATAGTGTGAAAAGCAGTGATCCCATATCACTCCCCTGTGGCACGCCAGAGGTTACTTTAACGTCTGTAGACGTCTCTCCATTGATAACAACATGCTGTGTTTTGTTTGCTAAAAACTCTTCAATCCAGCCACGCAGCTGGTCTGATATTCCGTAGGCTCTTACTTTGTTTATCAGGCGACAGTGCGGAACTGTATCGAACGCCTTCCGGAAGTCAAGAAAAATAGCATCTACCTGGGAGCCTGTATCTAATATTTTCTGGGTCTCATGAACAAATAAAACGAGTTGGGTCTCACACGATCGCTGTTTCCGGAATCCATGTTGATTCCTACATAGTAGATTCTGGGTTTCCAAAAACGACGTGATACTCGAGCAAAAAACATGTTCTAAAATTCTACAACAGATCGACGTCAGAGATATAGGTCTATAGTTTTGCGCATCTGCTCCACGATGGCGACAAACAAACCTGATCATTTTGAGGAAGTTAATCTAGAAGAAGGTATTAGCGACAATAATTTCGCTATGGCTTCTATGTCAGTGGAAGTTGCAAAGAAACTAAAGAAACAGCGTAGAGTTTTCTTGTTTGGGAAAGCAAATAAAAGTGTCATTAATGAATATCTTCATAGTCAGCTCTAAGCATTCACCGCGAGACACAAAGATATTGAGCATCTTTGGTCGAAATTTAAAGGCATTGTCCACCACGTGCTAGAGAAACAGGTGCCTAGCAAAAATATAGCGGAGGGAAGGATCCACCTTGGTTCGACAAACATATTAGGAAGTTGCTGAGAAAGCAGAGAATTTTGCACAGTCGTTTTAAACGTAGTTACTGCCCCACTGACAAACAGAAATTATTGCGAAATGAAAGCAGCCGTCAATGAGAGATTCATTTAACGAATTCGAAAGCAATATTTTATCTGCATATTCTAAAAATAACACCAAAAATTTTGGTCGTACATAAAATTTATGAACGCTACAAATAATTTAATACCTTCTCTTGCTGACAGTACGGGTAATGTAAAGGACGATGATAAATGGAAGGCCGAAATTCTAAACCTAGCTTTCAAAAACTCGTTTACCGTAGAGGACTGCAGCACCATTCCCCCTTTCAGTTATCGTACAAACGCAAGGCTGGCTGACATAGTATTTAGTGTATCTGGGATTGTAAAACAGTTAAGATCCTTAGACGCCAGGAAGACATCTGGCTCAGACGGCATCCACGTAAGATTTTATGTTGACTATGCTACAAATATAGCACCATTCTCATCCATCATCTATCAGGGATCACTGGAACAGCGGAAAGTTCCACGTGACTGGAAGAAGGTCCAGGTCATAGCAGTCTATAAAAAGGGTAGAAAATCGGATGCACAAATTTAAGGCCAATTTCACTGACATCGATTTGTTGTAGAGTTACGGAACATATTTTGTGTTCAGACATAATGACCTTTCTAGACTCTGAGAAGCTCATCTGCAGAAACCAGCACGGTTATGCGAGACACAGTTGACCGTCTTTGTGCATGATATATAACAGGCTCTAGATACCGGCTCCCAGGTTGATGCCATATTCCTCGACTTCCGAAAGGCGTTCGACTCTTCCACACTGTCGCTTGCTTCAAAAAGCGCGCGCTTGCGGTCTATCCGATGACATATGCGGCTGGATAGAAGTTTTCTAACAGACAGAGAGCAGTATGTCGTCCTGAATGGGGAGACTTCAGCGGAAACAAGCGTAACTTCAGGTGTGCCCCAGGGCAGCGTCATAGGTCCGCTGCTTTTTAAGATTTACATGAACTTACATAATGGAGCGCTTCAGCAACCGTGAATTGTTTAGACAATAAGAAATTCAGCCTTCAGTTGCAAGGTAATTTTTTCTTTTTTTTTAGTTTACCTAGGTTTCGATGCCAATAATGGTATCTTCTTCAAACCTATAAATTAACCCATACGGACATATATTACACATTGAAATACATCATCACTCTAATGACTTCATAATAAGGAAAATCGTGATACTTACAAAAATTAAATTTGTTATGAAAGTTGTTTAGAGAGGACTAAGGCAATCTAAAAACTCCACAAGGAGTTTTTCGAAGAAAGTAGCAATACTGTTTAGTATTATTTTAAGCTCTTGTTAGTAGTTTGAGTTTTGTGAATCAGTAAATCCATCTTGAAGTCTTCTGTCAAGTGTAGATGGTTTTTGCAATAATTATTTTAATTGTAGTTTTCTAGTAAATGTATCCTCACGCCAATGAAAATGTGGGTCTTTAAAGAAACGTTCGCATCTGATTTGAACATACTGCCATACTTTTAAATATTTATTATTCTTCCTGTAACAAACCGTAGTCAGGAATTTAAAATACCTTGTTTACAAAGTTTCAGCGATGATAGTCAAGGTAAAAATATACACTTTTACGTCTCATAAAATAATGCTGATATACAGTATTTGGCTACAGACTTCTAAGTGATCCTCTGAGATGGTTTTCAAAATACTTTATTATGTTACGCATTCTGTTTTAGAGATGGCGCTAAATCAGTGCACATCTGCGTATTAATTATTTTATAGAACTTGAAAAACAGCCTAGAGCTTTACAAATTGTCACGACAATTTCTACATTGTGGTAACAAGCTATTCGGGTGTCTTGTACTCAAGGAGTCCATAATAAGAAACCAAAAGTAATGTGCAGGCACCACGATCTTAGATCGTGGCGGCTAGGGCACTGGCCTAACACGAATGTAAAAGGACTAGCCTCATTATTTTAAAATCATAATCACTATCTCTCTCCGACCATCCTGGAAACGTTTCGCATATAAATCTGATCCACAGCACGTTTTTGGTAGAAGATAAAATCCAAGAAGAAAATTAAGTATAATGGCAGCCTACATATTTCCTGAAAGTCTGAACTAACAAGAGTTTGAGTGAAGTTTCAAAAATGTACACATGGCTGCTATTCTTTGGAAAATCGCTTCCCTTTGGAAGAAAGTCTATACAGTAGGCCAGATATATATTGGGAGGTAATGGCTAGTTGCCTTAGCAAACATTGACAGAAATATACAGTAACAAAAATATAATCTGATAAGTTTGGTACTTTCAGTTACATAAATATGGGGTGTTAGAGATATATGTACAGATATTGTGATCATTCATACCTTAATATGTATCCACTTTAGTGCGTTAGTTCTTTTTCCTCAAACACATCACATAATTTACAACCTGATGTTTACTGCATGGTGGTAACTCCACTGTGAAGTGGGCTACACCTGTCAGTGTAGACTACCCATTAAGCGTCTGTGCATCCACACTTCAATACCTGAGCTGCTGCCCAGGGGAAAATAAACATTAATGGCCTGCTTGTGTCATGCGTACTTGGAGGTACTAACCAGCCAAAAAATATACTACTCGTAACAGCTAAATTATCGATCTGCAAATGAAGTAAATACTAGTTGAATGATGTTCTGTACGCTATCCTCATTCATGAATAGAAATATCTGCACTTATACCCCTAACACACCATCTGTGAATCACCTCCTCTGTCAAGATAGTATATACCTTGTTGGGTTAGAGAGTGGGTATTAGCAAATGACATATAGGTCGTGTGCTGGTGCTAAGATGACATCCTCCCCAGAAGAATCCATCCTCTGTATAGGCTCCTTGCATTTCTTGCCTCCCTCACCTGAGCATATACATATATCAGCGAGTTGTGAGTACTAATGAGAAACCTACATCTGCAGAACTTGTCATGTAAAGACTAAACAGAAACTCAATCACTAATATTACGAGTGGAATTCACCTTTCTTAGCAATAACTTCAGTACCTGTCATAACAAGGTGATTCAAATACAATGTATGTACATACGGCTGGTGAAGCATGATAACAAATGTGGGCAGTTCTCTGACGAACTACTCTGAAACGAACAGTGTTACACAATGATCATCTTGACCTAAAACTAACGAACTGAAACTCCAGTACATCTATGCGTTCCCTACATGTTGATTAAAATTACATAATCATGAGAATTTATTTTAAGATTTTTCAGTATAGAAAAAAAGAGTACGCCTACAAATGGAGAATGGTGTGGCTGTTGGGCGTGTCGAACGTAGGTGGAACTTTTCAGATGGAATCCACAATACAACATTCTCAGAGGATGTGCACCTACATCTTGATGTCTTTGACAAGGGTCGCATCTGTGGTATGACAAACACAGAATATCACACGAACAGATAGGTCAGATAAGTGCTGTATTGCACTCACTGCAGAACGAGTGGCGAGGTGATGGGCTTAGGAGAACAGTGTGGCAAGAAGGGTAGGCAAGGGTCCTTCCAGAAGAACAACACAATAAGAGGCTCGTATGTCTGATCGAATGATTCTGACAAATATAAGGATTTATATGTGTGGTGTCTGTCCTTCCAGACATGCCCGAAAGAACGGACGTCATTCCTGATCCCACAGCGTTACATGAACGTTATGAAATGAAATAAATTCTAACATCGGCCTCAACTGGGCATTAAAATGAATTCATTGGCGACAAGTAAAACGTTGTACCGGACTGGGGCTCACAGATTTCCCGCTTTACGCGAGTGGTCGCCTTCACCACATTCGAGCACGCTTCCTCTCTGACTCAAATTCCCATCCTGTCCGACAGTACTTATGTAGCACCGCCTGTCCACCATATGCAAATAATGTGTAACAAGATGGGAGGTTCGGTCGGATGGAAAGCGTGCTCGGATATGGATAGCCAAAGCGGTTAAGGCGACTGCTCGCTTGAAGTGCGAAATTTGGGTTCAAGTCCTGGTCGGGCATTGAATTCATTTCAATACCCAATTGCAGCCAATGTCAGAATTTGTTTCATTTCATCATGTATATAAGAATGACAGCAGCTGAAATCCGGGAAGACGTTACAGGAAGAATACCGCCACGATCTATTGGGATTAGACTATTGGAAGCTGGTTTGAGATCTCGAGCTGCCATGCATCAGTTACTATATCACAGACAACGATGACTTGCATGGTACAGAGCCATTGCCAACTGGGACACTGAGCGTCATTCTGTGGTGACTAACCATAAATCTTGCTTCGGTTTCTGGCAGTCACATCGACAAAAACCAGCTGAAACGTCCCAGGAAGCAGTAATTCTCGAGACCCATGCCTCTCCAACTCTTGAAATCAAGGTTTGGGGATCTGTTGCATATGACAATACAACTGAATTCATAATTGTTGAAGGGAGGATGGATGCTCGCCAGTATGTGACGTGTATGGTAAACGCCTTTTGTTATACCCTTCGTGACTGGGCTACCAAATGGCACGGCAATGCAAGACTCAACACTACAGTTGACACCAAAAATATCCTGAGTGGTGTGCGGATCTTTGGCTAGACTCTCCAGTTCCTGATTTGTCACCAATATATCATGTTTTCGATGCGATAGGAAGGCGTATACTTGCATTCCGAGCTCTAGCCGATAGGCTTCATATATTTCAAGTGTATCGAGAAATTCCTCAAGACGGCATTCAGAATCTGCTTCCATGCTACAACAAAAACAAATGTGTGTGACACTGGAGGTCACACCCCATACTGACGTTGACTATGGACATCAGTTACAACTGGAATGAAAATTAACTGTTTAGTGATAACAACATCTCAACAAAGTCTGATAAATATCGAGTTGAAGCTTCATGATACAATTTTATCTATTTCCGTCAGTGTATTAGCGTATTAAAATTTTGTAAGAATTTCTTGTGGGAAAATTATGCATCAGAATCTAATTTTGAAACAGTGTAAACTAATATTTTAGCCAAAATGTGTGTTCTGACATTCAACAAAAAGTGAGGCGCCTTGGGACGCGAAAAGAAATAGAAACCCTGCAGTGGAACGGCTACAGGACGACGTGTGGTGCTTTTTTCGAAGTATAGGAAGAAGATACCGGCCTCAGGGAATGGGAGGCAACACAGTGTTACTGTCGTCGAAGGAATAACAGAGGAACGTCCTAAACATTGAACTTGGGGTGTTCGAGACGACATACTGAAAGGCAGCCGGACGGAGAAACGCAAGAAGTTGCTGCAGTTGTGCCCCGAACACGGCGGAGCATCTGCAAAGAAGCGCCGCTTCGGAGCGCGTGTGGCCAAAGTAATAAGCGGAGTGGCGCGCAGCGGCGTAAAGCATAAAGCATAAAACATAAAACATGGAACTGGCCGCGGCAGAGGGAACTTTTACACCGACTCCCCCGATACAAGCAAATGCAGCGCGCCCGGCTGCCCTCGCGTGCCCCCACTTTATGTGCTCGTATTATTTTCCGCACATGAGTACTCCTCCGCCTCAGACGGCCATCTACCAGATACTACACTTTTACTTTACTTTTAAAATATTGGACTAAACATCCGCTTAACAAGGTTAACGAGTCTATTCCCTGCGATTTGTCTCATACAAAGTTACCATTTAAATCATAGACACGATAGTAAGGCAAAAAAGTACAAATAATAAGCCTGGGAGTCTACATGAGCCACGGAATGTGGTAGTCACCACTGAAAAAGACAGATATTAACCATATGCAATAGACGCAATTTTAGACACTACTGTGTTTCACATAACTTACTAATAAGAACCAAAAAGAATTCTTCAAACAGCTCACGCTTGTTCCATCTTTTTGACGTCATCTTTGTTTACTGCAAGAGTGTCGGTGATAAATTCACCTTTCGACATAAAACAGCAAATATAGAGAGTGTGATGCTCAAATCCTACTTATTAACACATACACACACACTTTTGTACACACAGTAACACAAATTCATTCATACAAAAATATAATGCGTTACCGTTATTATTTAGCCGCCTGCACATAATATTTATGTCACACCGTCAATGTAGACAAATATCCAACAGATCTTGTTGAGCCTAACATAGAGAAATTTCTCCATATTTTATGTTTCTGTAGATGCTATACAAGCATTAAAACCGTCCTCTGTAGTTTCCAACATTGATTCAGTGTATATTTCTTTGATATTATAGTTTTGTTTAAAGTTTCAACATAAATTTCTTACAAATATATTTAAAGTTTTCTAAATTTTCAATGAATGCCTCTTTACGTTCTGTCTTTACACTCATTATATGTTTTCTAATAACTGTTTATATACAAATGAAGTGGTAATTCGCAGTTTATACAGCTAAACAGCTTTCACGGTTCAGAAAATTAATGTTACTTAATTCAGCTGTAGTTATATCACATAAATTGTCCTTAAGTAATCATCGTCCCTGTACTTTACTTTCTGACCATAGACATACAAAGAATGCCATAGAAATAGAATAAATGACTAAGTTGTTGCTGAAAATACAATGTTGTGTGGAATGAGTAATGACAAATTACCACGTACTGTGAAGTAACGTCCCTAGCCAAGTTTTGCTGTCTGTTTTTTCGGGATAATATCGGGAACTACTGTAAAAGTTTTGATGCTGTTTTCATTAATGAAAAAGAATTATTCAAGAGGAAGGTTTGTGTACGTAATTTATTACCTCTACGTCAGACAATTCGTCCGACGGTAGATACTTAGTGCTGCCCGTGCGAAGCAGGGGTAATCACTAGTTGACTTTAAATATTAGAGGAACGTGCCCAAAACCAGATCACCAGTTTGTTTCTGACTTTTTAAAAAATAGAAAATAGTAAAAAATTATGTTTCAGAAGCACATAATATTTTATTTATAATGTTATGCACCATTTTTCTCTTAGGAATGTCATTAAAATTTTCATACAAACATTGTTATCAAAACCTTATACTCATTGTATTCGAAAAATAGTTGTCAAATTGGGACAGTTTCTAAAAATAAGCAGAATAGCACTGAATAAAATTTGAAAAAAGGTATTAGATTGAACATAATGTAGTTTCAAGATAGGTATAATATAACGTCTTACAGAAGGTCATTGAATTTCTCTGTGGTTTCTCTGCTGAATCCAAGAGGGCGTTCCTGTAAGATTTCTTTCTGACAGTTTGGCTTTGAGACTTTTAGAAAAAGATAACCCTCTTTTCACCAGAAATTTTGTCTATGAAAGGGTTTTCAACGTTATTTCCTTCCGCCAATTGTAACGCAATTTTTCACAAGTAATTATGAGTAAAACCCAATAAAGAAGTTTAAATAGCAAGACAGTATTAAACCAGCTCTTTACCAACCTCGTTACCAAAAATTGTGGGTCTGCCTATTATATTTCTGCTGTTTCCTCTGGTGTTCCTTGCTTCATATTCGAAAGACGATAAATATTGTTTTTGGAACATTAAAATCTTGGCTTTCTTTCTTCCAACCCTTCTTCTTTTTCTGAAGTACATCAATAAATTTAGTAATTTTAGAAGGGCTGCACAGTCTTTGATGAATTTCCCTCACTATCCTGTTGGAATCTGCAGTAGAGGCCCAAGATGAAAAAAGTGTGTACTTATACAGGTACACTTTAAATACGAAAGAGTTAGCGGTCCAGTTTAAGCAGCTGAAGGTGGTCTTGTTTATGCACCTACAGCCTACGTTTTATCAACAACGTAAGTTTTTAACTAAATTTTTACATAAAACCTTTTAATCGTAAGTATTAACCTTGAACCTTACTATTGAAGAACAGATATAAAGTTGAAAATCTGCCAGCATCTAGGAGAAACAACGAAAAATGTAGCACAGTGTAAATTTTTTTTCCAAAACATGTAATGGCGAGCAGAGTGCATAACTTGGCCGCTGCATGCTGCAGAGTGGCAGTAGCCTAAACTACTATTACACTTGATTGCACTAGAATTCAGGAAAATGCAGAGCGAAGAACCAGGGGATCCGCTTTAGGGGCAAGAGTCCAGATTTGGCCACTTTCCTCTACTAAATATCCTTATGAATCTAAATAACGAGAAAGAAAATTACATTGTAAATTTAACCATTGCGTGATGTAGCTATACAGAATGAATATTAGCTGCAAGAAATGTACTGGTAGCCATTAAAATTGTATACGCAGGAAGAATGGCGAGTAACTAATTTTAATTACTGTCCGTATTCAATACAGTAGGAAGGATGCAGGATTTAAATTTGTAGGTGAATGCGTGTGTATGGTGTGCAGAATTTAATACAGAGAGCTGGTATCTCTTGTAGCAACAATGGCATTAACCCTGCTGGCATCCAGTCGAACTGAGCTTGGAAGACAGATGTGGGTACGTCATTCCACTCTGCTTAAAATACACTCCTGGAAATGGAAAAAAGAACACATTGACACCGGTGTGTCAGACCCACCATACTTGCTCCGGACACTGCGAGAGGGCTGTACAAGCAATGATCACACGCACGGCACAGCGGACACACCAGGAACCGCGGTGTTGGCCGTCGAATGGCGCTAGCTGCGCAGCATTTGTGCACCGCCGCCGTCAGTGTCAGCCAGTTTGCCGTGGCATACGGAGCTCCATCGCAGTCTTTAACACTGGTAGCATGCCGCGACAGCGTGGACGTGAACCGTATGTGCAGTTGACGGACTTTGAGCGAGGGCGTATAGTGGGCATGCGGGAGGCCGGGTGGACGTACCGCCGAATTGTTCAACACGTGGGGCGTGAGGTCTCCACAGTACATTGATGTTGTCGCCAGTGGTCGGCGGAAGGTGCACGTGCCCGTCGACCTGGGACCGGACCGCAGCGACGCACGGATGCACGCCAAGACCGTAGGATCCTACGCAGTGCCGTAGGGGACCGCACCGCCACTTCCCAGCAAATTAGGGACACTGTTGCTCCTGGGGTATCGGCGAGGACCATTCGCAACCGTCTCCATGAAGCTGGGCTACGGTCCCGCACACCGTTAGGCCGTCTTCCGCTCACGCCCCAACATCGTGCAGCCCGCCTCCAGTGGTGTCGCGACAGGCGTGAATGGAGGGACGAATGGAGACGTGTCGTCTTCAGCGATGAGAGTCGCTTCTGCCTTGGTGCCAATGATGGTCGTATGCGTGTTTGGCGCCGTGCAGGTGAGCGCCACAATCAGGACTGCATACGACCGAGGCACACAGGGCCAACACCCGGCATCATGGTGTGGGGAGCGATCTCCTACACTGGCCGTACACCACTGGTGATCGTCGAGGGGACACTGAATAGTGCACGGTACATCCAAACCGTCATCGAACCCATCGTTCTACCATTCCTAGACCGGCAAGGGAACTTGCTGTTCCAACAGGACAATGCACGTCCGCATGTATCCCGTGCCACCCAACGTGCTCTAGAAGGTGTAAGTCAACTACCCTGGCCAGCAAGATCTCCGGATCTGTCCCCCATTGAGCATGTTTGGGACTGGATGAAGCGTCGTCTCACGCGGTCTGCACGTCCAGCACGAACGCTGGTCCAACTGAGGCGCCAGGTGGAAATGGCATGGCAAGCCGTTCCACAGGACTACATCCTGCATCTCTACGATCGTCTCCATGGGAGAATAGCAGCCTGCATTGCTGCGAAAGGTGGATATACACTGTACTAGTGCCGACATTGTGCATGCTCTGTTGCCTGTGTCTATGTGCCTGTGGTTCTGTCAGTGTGATCATGTGATGTATCTGACCCCAGGAATGTGTCAATAAAGTTTCCCCTTCCTGGGACAATGAATTCACGGTGTTCTTATTTCAATTTCCAGGAGTGTATGTGCGAAGGTTCATCAGCCGTAGTGGCTGGTGAGTGTGCTGCGGGGAGGGTTGCTCTCTCACTATCCTTCACTCTGCGATGCTAGATATTGGTTTAGCCGATAAAAGCAGCGTTGACGAAAAGTCAGCTAAATAACCACCACGGAAACGCCACATAACTCGTCTATTGGCATCATCTGAAAGGTACTTTAACTATCGGGCGTTCGGATTTCCTGCGTGACTCGTTTGAAAAACGTCTAAAATATCTTGTAAGCTGATTTGTTTCTTTAAAACACAGAAAATGGCTATCAAGTCCTTATTTAATATCCCGACACTAATTATGCAATGTTACTGGCTGTCTATGTAACACGTTCACACCCAAAAGCAGCCAGAAGATATTTAGTCCGACCCGCTATTTTAAACGTCATAAACAGTCACTGACCCACGATTACTTGCAAGTTAACACAATCAGTCGTTCAGAAGTCTTCTTGTACAGAAATGTTCGCCAAAATGTCTCGTAATTTGCAGGAAACACGCCACGAGTAGTTTATTTACGACTTAAAATGTTCACACGTGAAATCACTCACAATCTCAAACTTTCTCAAAATACTTAACACTGTAACCGCTTTTCATCAACTACACGAGAATCAATCAAACGCCCGGATTTTTTCATTTTGATGCGAATTTGATCAGCGTGATTTAACATAGGTGCTAACCAGAAGACGGCTCCCGAGCAACTACATCGACTCATAGATCTGAGGCACCAAACCCTACTCAAACGCGCGGGAAATGCTGAATTCCTATGGCTAATATGTTAAGCAACCAATCAGATCAGCTCGAGCACTTCTATACTTGCGGTATTTTTAATGTCAGTCAATCAGATTACCACATGTAATTTAGACTAGAAATCTCGTAATTCCGAAGCTAGATAAAATTTAATGAAAGCCAAATGCGATTCCTTTTCACAAAATAAATTACTAATAAATTTAATAGTCAATGCCCCGTTCTGGCTGCCTTTTACAAAATCAATCTCACTCGGACATACGTCTCAAATTCCACTATTACAGGACAACTTTCTGACGCTTACATTTACATATTTTTAATAAAATATCACGTTCTCACTTTGCGTATGTCCTCCATTCACTCTCCCTGTCCCTCCAAAACACTCGCACAACAGAAATTCAACGAAACAATAATTTTCCAATGTATTGATAATTACGTCAGGAATCTGTGGCAATGAAACTAAAAAAATTCCAGAGAATTAGATTATAGGAACCTATTCTCGTGGTTGTAGTTTCAATTGATACTACATACGAATACATTACAGAAACTAACTTGGTTTTTTGTGAAACAATGTTTTGGAGCTTGAAGGATGCATTAATAATGAGTACATTATTGATGTTTCTAGGTTTTAGTAACAAATTTATTTTGTTGTAGGACATGATTGAATGTACTCTTTGCTAAAATGCGAATGATAAAGAGCACCCAATGGCATACGCAGCAAGACAGCTGAATAACGCAGAGCAGAATTATTATTCTACAACAGAAAAGGAAATATTGGATGTTATTTAGGAAGTGAAGTACTTCTGGTGTTATAAGTACAGTGAATGGCTCTGAGCACTATGGGACTCAACTGCTGTGGTCATAAGTCCCCTAGAACTTAGAACTACTTAAACCTAACTAACCTAAGAACAGCACACAACACCCAGCCATCACGAGGCAGAGAAAATCCCTGACCCCGCCGGGAATCGAACCCGGGAACCCGGGCGTGGGAAGCGAGAACGCTACCGCACGACCACGAGATGCGGGCTAAGTACAGTGAAAGTTTAAAGTTGCTCGGACTAAAAGATCTGTAGACTGACAAAATGGGCTCTGATATTGAAAGAATCTGATTATGATGTGATACATAAACACAAGAAAAAACCAAATAATGTAAACAGTTTGAGTAGGAAGGTTCAAGTTTAGTAGGCGTTAGGTAGGAGATGCAGCAGGCTCAGACAGCTGATGCTGGCTACCAACTATTTAGGGCCCAGCTGCAATTTGCGACATATCAAGACTTATTGTGAAGAATCATGAAAGGTGGACCGTGCATTGTAGTACCTGTAGCTTTTAGGGATGAAAATATTGAAGCAAGTTCATCACTATGTTCTAGCGAGTAATGGCAGTTAGAGGGCAACTGACCGATGAATAGGTGAGTGGTTTGGGCGCTGGACGAAGGTACTGGTTGTAGAACAATATGTCAAGAATTCTGTACGTTGTGCCCAGTGTGCTTTCCTCACTCGCCAGTGGGGCCATTACAGAAGTCACCAGTTACGTCAGAATCGTTTGAAAAGATGGGGATCGAGGTTCTGGGAGCACTTAAACAAATACTCAAATGTAAATGTTCCGTATTGACCATGACAGATAAGTTTTCGCGTTCTGTCGCAGTTGTTGCCATTCCAGACCAGCAGGCAAGTACAATATCTCGAACAATGGTAACAATTGGTAATTTAAATTTGGCATTCCTGATACCATAATCACAGGTAAGGGCACTAATTTTATGAATTTTTAATGAAAAAGCTTTGTAATTTGTAACGCTTTCACAAGTTCTGAATTAATCCCGTACACCGTCAGTCTAATGGAAGCACAGAACGTGTGCATCAGAACAATTTCAAAGATGCTGAGTCATTATGTGAACAGGCTTCACAACGATTGGGATGTCGAACTTCCATTCATCGTGTCAGAGTAAAACCCTAAAATTTATACTGGGACTGGACTCTCACTGTACAAAGTAAAGTATGGCATAAAAATGCCTTCACCCTTTGAGAAAGCGAAACCTAGGCTTGGAAGGAATAGGGATTTGGTAAAGAAGCTTACGAAAATACTATGCAATTTTTGGCAGAAAGTGAAAAAAGCAATTAGAAAGCTCTTGGGTGTCAGGAGCACCCAGGACAACTGCAGTATAGAGTCGGACTATAAATTTTGGTGACGAATCTCTATATGCCTTTGGATGAAACCAAAAAATTCCTGTCCTGAAACCATGGACAAAACTGGGTCATAGAAATGTCAGTGTTAAGTTGCAATCACTAACGATAACATCTGTTGTTCGTGTGGGACATGTAACGCCATTTAAAGAAGCTGTGGATGCTTTGTCACAAGTACAGGTATCGTCATAAATGCAGCGTACTAAATCTAAAGAATGGAGGAAGAAAGAGAGAATGAGTGAACAGGATACACACAAAATGCCTTACAGACTTAGGCCACGTCAATGAGAGGCACGTTAATCTATTTTATGTATGTTTGTTACAGGTAATATGTGTAGTGGTATTGCTTTATAAGTTGGTTAGGAATGTTATAGGTTTATGCCGGCACGGTAGCTCAGCGCGTTCGGTCAGAGGGTTAGCTGCCCTCTGTAATAAAAAAAAAACTCAGTTAATAGATCAACAACGAACTTAAACGGATGTCTTACGACGTCCGCCCCGACGCCCCGAGCAGATGCAACGAACAAAATCGAACAAAATGAGATTTAACACAAAAAAAAAGCGGTCTAAGGCGCTGCAGTCATGGACTGTGCGGCTGGTCCCGGCGGCGGTTCGAGTCCTCCCTCGGGCATGGGTGTCTGTGTTTGTCCTTAGGATAATTTAGGTTAAGCTTAGGGATTGATGACCTAAGCAGTTAAGTCCCATAAGATTTTACACACATTTGAACCTTTTTTTTTCAGATGTGAATCATAAGTAACGATTTGGATTAAGTGCAGACGCAATTGAATTTTCTGGATTGAAAAATGATAGTGGCAAGATTACAATTCATAATGGTGGACAGCTTGGATGTTGCAAAGATGGAAGTGGCTATGTTGCAGGAATAAGTCCATCACATGGTACACAGACAAACTAATATCTACGTTGTTGCTACTGCTACTGGGCTACACAAGGTGAGAGAATTCATTGTGGAATAATACATACATGCTTCCCGACAACAGCTTCCACCACTAGTGGCGACTAAATACAAAGGATGTGCTGCACTACGCACATAATGCGTTTCGGATTTCATTCTTTAATGGGTGCCTGCAAACCAGTGTAGATTCCTAACATACTGCTTGCGTTGTCATATGACTGGCCTCTACAGTCAGTAATATCAACGGAATTTGTAGACAGAACTTTTACTATGGTCTCTAAGTTTTCGGACTTGTGTACCAGGTTTCTTAAAAGAAGAAGGAAACGTTCAACAGGTTCACCATTCTCGTTTACATATCTTAATATGAACAATAATTGATCAATATGTGAAATGGTTCAAATGGCTCTGAGCACTATGGGACTTAACGGCTAAGGTCATCAGTCCCCTAGAACTTAGAACTACTTAAACCTAAGTAACCTAAGGACATCACAGACATCCATGCCCGAGGCAGGATTCGAACCTGCGACCGTAGCGGTCGAGCTGCTCCAGACTGTAGCGCCTAGAACCGCTCGGCCACTCCGGCCGGCTGTTGAAGAAAGGTAGCCTGTATGTCCCTGCCCTGGATTTCCACATCGTTCAATGTGTTCTGCGAGGACTAGGGGACTGATGACCTCAGAAGTTAAGTCGCATAGTGCTCAGAGGTATTTTAACCATTTTTTGTTCTGCGAAAAAAGGATAAAACTCGGCTATAAGTTCAAGAGACATCATAAATTGATCATTATGTAATGAATGGAACCTTTCAACGTGTCCACATAGGGAAAGTCCACGACTTGTTAGCTTCGTCACTACTGCAAACACTCTTTTCAACACACTGCGCCAGTACATTTTTTCTGTCTCAACATATGACTCGAAATGGTCATCTATTGTTCCAAGTGACTTTTCTCTTGTTAAGAGTTGTAACTCACATGTTTTGTGCTCAAGTAAATTCTCATAACGAGATAAAAATTAGAAATATTTTTTCAATCTGCAATACCATTAGCATCAATCGCAGCCCTTTCTCCGAGCAATTTACATGGTGCACCAAAAACAGCACCGGTGTTACAGGAGTATACTAGAAAATCACGCAAAATTGATTCACCATTTAAAAGTTTACGGTAAAACACATTTCTGTTCAAATGTCTGGTTTTATCGCCTACTGATTAGAAAAATCACCGTTACAATTTTGATTAATGCCACGTTGTAAGAGAATGTCGATTCTTGATTCATTGACACACCATTCTGCAGGATCATCACTAACGAGGTTATTTCTTTTTGTAATGTCTGACTCGACACTTAGTTTTTCGTGAAACTCGAAATCAGGAACAATTTCCTTTTCTTCATTTTTAACTTTTGTTTCGTCTGTATTTACTTGTTTTACAACCGCTGAGGTACCAGAAATATTATCCGTACTACTTGAACTCGAAGTCGAACCAGCAACATTTTTTTTTTTTTTCGTTACGGTCGCAGGTTCGAATCCTGCCTCGGGCATGGATGTCTGTGATGTCCGTAGGTTAGTTAGGTTTAAGTAGTTCTAAGTTCTAGGGGACTGATGACCTCAGAAGTTAAGTCCCATAGTGCTCAGAGCCATCTGAACCATCAGCAACGTTTTTTGCGAAAAATTTATTTGCTCTGCCAAGCGTTTTTAGAATATTGGCTTCTCGTTCTCACCTTTTCTTCGATAATTTCCTAAATGCCGCCCCACTTAATTTTGCACGTTCGCTTTTTTCACTGTTAGTCATGTTAAGGTACTTACAAAATCGTCAACCAACAGTCAAAACAAAAGAGAAAAATTTGTAAAAGGAATGAAAGAAAGACTGTATCCAGTTCCAATCGTACTACACCGTACATGGGCACAAATCGTTTTACTTTAAACACGGCACACGAGCACAAAGATTTTTCCTTTAAACACGGAGCGATGAACTGACCAACACGGATTACTCGAGGTTACTGTCCTATGAAAGAACGACAATGTATAATAATTCAATTTCATTGTCGCCTTTTCCTCTGTTGTCAGTGAACAGTCAAAGCACATCTGTCGGCTGGAATTCGTCTCATAAAGAGAACGGTATAGTCCCTTTTTTGGTTTCTGTTTCCCGCGTCGCCGGAATTTTAGCTAGGACGCAAATATGTTCTGAATATTCTTGACACTGTCTTTATAATTTAAAAAGTAAATAATTTTTGCAGTGAGGTGTGCTGGATCGACTCTTATCTCACTTATAACATTTTAGCGGTTTCAGTGGGCAGAGAAGACTGACTACAAAGTTTAAGTAGTCTTGTTGACAGTTGATGTGGTGTGTTGTCATTTGTGTGAAAACTGCTGTTATGTCTACACACAAATGCACCTTGTGTTACAACATAAAATAAAAATAACCTTTCCTCGAAGAAAAAAGCTTAGTTTAAAAGTTTAATATAAAATTTGCAATGCCATGTACTATTCGATTGCACAGAGTAGGAACTTTGATATCGTGCAGGCTGCAGCACAATAAATGAGAAACGAACGTTGGTTTTTCTTCTTTTTTCGCCAAAAAAGTAATTAAGTAAATAAATAAATAAAATTTTTAAACTGTTGTAAAGTGTATTTCACACATTATTAGAAATTCTGCTTATGTTGCTTTCATATAAACATGTGTTCAGAAATGTAAAACATTCCCAGTATCAACATGTTTTGTTAAACGGGTGTCACTGAATCAAAGCTCAGATGTTGAAGACCACAGAGCTTTCACATTAATTACAGTAATGGAGGGTTGACGTGATACTTCTTCATAATCTCTACAAGAAATTTAAGTAGAGTCGGATTTTACATACTGAGGCCCACACATGTTACAGTATTTAAGAAACTTCTGATTAGTTTTTCACAACTTTTTAGGGGTCCTGGTATTTTCACAGGGAAAATATGGTAGGGTTAAGAAGAAGCCGACAACATTCTCGGAATAATAACGTTTCAAACACTGTATTGTAGACTACCATCCTGACAGCTTACTTCAAAGTATTTTGAACAATCATGAAGATGATACCAGACACAAACCCAATGTTAACTTTCCATTTAGTCACCAAGTAAACTATGTATATTTCCAAGTTTGTATTGTCGAATTTCGTTCCGAAGGCTTATTTAAACTACCAAGTTGTTTAACAATATTAAAAATTTTTGTCTTTTGTAAGCGCAGTTACTTTAAAACGTAAAAGGTTAAAATGAGCACAGAGCAAAAGATGCCGCTGCCCTTAAGGTACCACCCCTAGGCCCGTGCTTAGTGGGCGTATATGTAAATCCGCCACTGGATGTTTCATTTCGATGGTTCAAAGAGTTTCATGGATGCCAATGTAGTCAGACTACAATAACCTTTATGTAGAAAATGTTATTCGCAATGCAAACATGTTTTGTAAGGAATGAAGAATTTCTATAACAGATTTTTAATAAATTAATGGCAAACCACGTCCGTTAGGACCTTGCCTAGTCGGCGGTGTGGGTCTCCCGCATCGTTCCCTACGCTCCTTGGAGTATGGAACCTCATCACTGTCATCATCATCGTACTGCCAAAAGTAAGTTTATTTGCTCATAACTGGCAAAAGTAACAAACCTGCATTCGTAGGATAATTAACTTTTTCAGTGATAAAGTGAAAACAAAGAAAGAGATTTTCAAAATATAATACAAAAATTATAATACGATGAATGAAATTTCGATTGATAGTCGCCAAGAATCATAATAGTGCTGAAAACTTCCTTTTAGAACATAAGGTATGCAAATTTCAGAGAAGCAACGCCAGAAAAGGAATGGTCCATTTGAAGAGCTGTGAACCTTTTTCACGCCACTAGCAAATGCCGGCCGCTGTGACTGAGCGGTTCTAGGCGCTTCAGTCTGGAACCGCGCGACCGCTACGGTCGCAGGTTCGAATCCTGCCTCTGGCATGGATATGTGTGATGTCCTTAGGTTAGTTAGGTTTAAGTAGTTCTAAGTGCTATTGGACTGATGACCTCAGATGTTAAGTCCCATAGTGTTCAGAGCCATTTGAACCATTCACAAAGAGCGAAGGGTAAACAGCGCTAACACCACGGTTCTGTTGAACGGAAAAGAGTTGTGCCGACCGAAAAATATCATATAGCTATTCTAAATGAAATGTCGCGTTGTATTGGGTACTTCCGAGAAGGACCGAGAATAGCCGAAGCAGCCCGAGCCTCGGCCCGCACGCGGCAGCCACATCAGACTCACGTGTGGTTCGGCAAGCTGTGGCTAACTGAGCTCTAAATGCAGCTGCTGTGAGCGGGGACTCAAATTTCTCAACATTCGTTTAAGTATACGTTTGGGCAGAGTTCACTAAAATGATTGAAAAATTTTCTGTTCCAAGTGTGCCGAAAGTGAAACTCTCTAAAAGAGGAGCATAACAGTGAAACTGATCACAGTGTCCGCATTCTGAAGCAGCAGTTAAGTGAGTCGGTGTATAAACGTAGCGAAGTTTCATGTCTGATGGTCACATTTTCCTACACTTAAGGTATTTTGCCATCTGGTTCATGGGTCCCCCACTATCGCTAACAACATTGCTGGTCGCTAAAATTAGAACAATATAAAGGCGGTATGCTGAAAAAGTCAAACTGTCATGAAGTGTACTGCAGCTTGGATACGCAAGTGATTAGCATTTCAGTGCGACCGCACAAAGCAGGTTGAGGATTACCATTCTGAATATATAGGGTGGTCCACTGATAGTGACCGGGCCAAATATCTCACGAACTAAGCATCAAACGAAAAAACTACAAAGAACGAAACTTGTCTAGCTTGAAGGGGGAAACCAGATGGCGCTATGGTTGGCCCGCTAGATGGCACTGCTTTAGGTCAGACGGATATCAGATGCGTTTTTTAAAATAGGAACCCCATGTTTTATTACATATTCGTGTAGTACGTAAAGAACTATGAATGTTTTAGTTGGACCACTTTTTTCGCTTTGTGACAGATGGCGCTGTAATAGTCACAAACGTATAAGTACGTGGTATCACGTAACATTCCGCCAGTGCGGACGGTATTTGCTTCGTGATACACTACCCGTGTTAAAATGGACCGTTTACCAATTTCGTAAAAGGTCGATATCGTGTTGATGTATGGCTATTGTGAACAAAATGCCCAACGGTCGTGTGATATGTATGCTGCTCGGTATCCTGGACGACATCATCCAAGTGTCCAGACCGTTCGCCGGATAGTTACGTCATTTAAGGAAACAGGAAGTGTTCAACCACATGTGCAACGTCAATCACGACCTGCAACAAATGATGATGCCCTAGTAGATGTTTTAGCTGCTGTCGCGGCTAATCCGCACATCAGTAGCAGACAAAATGCGCGAGAATCTGGAATCTCAAAAACGTCGGTGTTGAGAATGCTACATCAACATCGATTGCACTCGTACCATATTTCTATGCACCAGGAATTGCATGGCGACGACTTTGAATGTCGTGTACAGTTCTGCCACAAGAGAAATTACGGGACAATGACAGATTTTTTGCACGCATTCTATTTAGCGACGAAGCGTCATTCACCAACAGCGGTAACGTAAACCGGCATAATATGCACTATTGCGCAACGGAAAATCCACGATGGCTGCGACAAGTGAAACATCAGCGACCTTGGCGGTTTAATATATGGTGCGGCATTATGGGAGGAAGGATAGTTGGCCCCCATTTTATCGATGGGAATCTAAATGGTGCAATGTATTCTGATTGCCTACGTAATGTTCTACCAATGTTACTACAAGATGTTTCACTACATGACAGAAAGGCGATGTACTTCCAACATGATGGATGTCCGGCACATAGCTCGTGTGCGGTTGAAGCGGTATTGAATAGCATATTTCATGACAGGTGGATTGCTCGTCGAAGCACCATACCATGGCCCGCACTTCCACCAGACCTGACGTCCCCGGAAAGTTGTGGGGAAAGTTGAAGGATATTTGCTATCGTGATCCACCAACAACGGCTGACAACATGCGTCAGCGCATTGTCAATGCATGTGCGAACATTACGGAAGGCGAAGTACTCGCTGTTGAGGGGAATGTCGTTACAATGCCAAATGCATTGAGGTTGGCGGACATCATTTTGAGCATTTATTGCATTAATGTGGTATTTACAGGTAATCACGCTGTAACAGCATGCGTTCTCAGAAATGATAAGTTCACAAAGGTACATGTATCACATTGGAATAACCGAAATAAAATGTTCAAACGTACCTACGTTCTGTATTTTAATTTAAAAAACCTGTCTATTACCAACTGCTCGTCTAAAATTGTGAACCATATGTTTGTGACTATTACAGCGCCTTCTATCACAAAGCGAAAAAAGTGGTCCAACTAAAACATTCATATTTCTTTACGTACTACACGAATATGTAATGAAAATGGGTGTTCCTATTAAAAAAAAAGAAACGCAGTTGATATTCGTTTGACCTATGGCAACGCCATCTAGCGGGCCAACCATAGCGCCATCTGGTTTCCCCCTTCAAGCTAGACAAGTTTCGTTCTTGGTAGTTTTTTCGTTTGACGCTTATTTCGTGAAATATTTGGCCCGGTTACGATCAATGGACCACCCTGTATGGAACAATTACGAACTGGGTTTCTCAGTCAGAAATCGAATTTTAATGTTGATTATTCGAGAGAAGATCGTGTTATTCCTCGTATAACGGGGAGAAACGTGTAACAGCTCGTGTCAGAATTCAACAGCGACAGGATCGTGGCCAATCGAGACTGCAGTTTATTATTGTGCCATATTGCAGCTCATGTTACACAAGTATACATGGTCCAGTCACATTAATCTCACCACCGCCTATTTTCGACGTCATAGTGCAATAACCAGGGCCGTATTGGAGGTGGAACGCGGATGGACACCGTCTCCCCACTTTTTTGTCTAGCAGTACACCGTCCCCTCACTATTTTACTTGGAAAATATTTTCTTATTACAGTAATTCTCTTTCATCGTCTCTCTAAATTAAATTATCGTCAATTCTGAGTTTTGGCTCATGGAACATACTAGCTGTGAAGTCAACTGAGCATTGATAAATAGCCCAGGCACACAATGCAGTAAAAAAGAACAATGAACATCAGGCACGTGGGGTTGGGCAACCTCGCAAAGCCAAAAGGTTTCGGTGCAGCGCGGCCGGTGTGGATGTCAAACCGCGCCGCTCTGCACAACAATGAAAAGTATCGTGCAGTGTCGGAACATCAGAGGAAATGCGCGCTCTGTTTTGGCGGCATTTCTCGTTGTCCATTATTATTGACCCACTCGCGGGCACACATTGGAACATTGCTGGGCGCCTACAAAGACTGCGCCATTCTTGGTAGTTCTGGGCTGCTCTGAGCCGGCCTGAGCGGCGCTGCACATCTGACGTCGACTCGCCTTTGGATGCTCACATCGCATGAGATGATGATAATATCTGAAAACACTAATTCCCTTCTTTGGCAAGCTGCTTCGGGCGCTCGCATGGGCGGCATTTATACCGCCTCTTGAACATGTAACTACTTACGCTCTCGATTCTCAGGTAATCCTTGGTTATCTATCGGCTCACCTTATGGATTATGACGTTGGCGCTGATTAACATGACTCTATAGCCCGATGTAATAACGTATGGGCATTTGAAAACGAAAACTAATTCGTGATGGTGTAAATGCCGCAGCGAGAGCACTAATGTTGCTTCAAATTGCGCGAGCGCCTGAAGGTTTATAAGACAACATAACCTGACTGCTCTCTGAGAACTAATCTGTAAGGTAAGATATAAGTAAAACAAAAACATTTCTTATGCTGATATTGCAATCTTCAAAGATCCAGCCACAATACCAAATGTCGGCTCTTGACTTGATACTTTGCTACGATATTATTAAAGTAAACCTATTTATTATTTCGAGTAATTGTCGTGAATTTCGTTTGTGCTTTTACAGTCCGATTGTTAACAGGATTAATCGTTAGCCAACGCACGGCCGGCTCGTGTACTGTTGTTCAGTTTTCTTTTTTTTTTCAGTGATGTTATAATCGTAGTGTCGTTTCACGAACGGCTCTGTCGACTCCTTCGGTTCTACGTATTACTTTGCTGTTTTAAAGCCTGGTATATTACAGTCCTAAGTGAAAAGCGTATAAACTGTGCTAGTAATTTAAAGGTGTAATTTATCAGTATGAAATGCACTATAGTTGATTATTTCAGTAAATGTATTTTCGGGGTTGCAACCACAGAAGATGGTGCGTGTGGTTCGAAACAACGTGAAGCTGATTATACCCCATCTACTTCATTTATGGATAGTGGCACCGGAACATGTATTGTTGAAAATAAAAACGAATCATGTGAAGTAATTCCTTGTTATCTGAATTCCAGAAACATACCTAACAGCCGGCCGCGGTGGTCTAGCGGTTCTAGGCGCTCAGTCCGGAACCGCGCGACTGCTACGGTCGCAGGTTCGAATCCTGCCTCGGGCATGGATGTGTGTGATGTCCTTAGGTTAGTTAGGTTTAAGTAGTTCTAAGTTCTAGGGGACTGATGACCACAGATGTTAAGTCCCATAGTGCTCAGAGCCATTTGAACCTAACTATCTGTTTGTTGGAACGACAGCACATTTAAGACGAAATATGACTGGTGTTTAGGTAATGTAAGTTGGGTTATTCAGTGTGTAAAGATATACAGAACATTAGAGTGAGTAAATCACAGGGAGTGTACATTTCTAAAGAATGGGGTAGTTTTTCTGTGGGTCCAGTTTGTGGAAGTAAACAAGCTCAGTTAACATCATTGAGGAAAAAAGTCATAAATATAGGAATTCCGAAGCCCATTTCACTGCATGCAGACAACAAAAAGAAAGGCAAGAAAATATTCTAGAAAAACTTGTTGTTGAACAGGAGAAAGGCATTTTTGAAAGTACAAGGAAAGTGTTTCGAACAGTACATTTTGTAGAAAAAAATAACAAACCATTTTAGACTTTCACAAGTTTGTGGATTTGCAAATTCAAAATGGTCTCCACATGGGCAAAACACTCTATAGTAAATTCAGTTGTGCCAACATCATAGACTGCCTTGCGGACACTGTGAGGAAGAAGCTCTGTTCATCTGTAATAGCGAAGAATTCCAAGGTCTCTGTACTCATTGATGAGTCTATATTTGGTACTTCATTATCAGTTTTAATAGTGTCACAATCAGTTTTAATTGCGTATTTATAGTCTGAAATCAGTTATGACTGCGTAAATACCTTCTTCTTGGATATTACTAAACTTAAAAAATAGATGCAGAAACAAGAGAAGCAGAACTTCTAATATGTCTCTCGAAGCATGGTTTTTCTTCCAGTTATTTTAATGACAATTTGATTGCAGCATGTGGTGATGGTGCTAGTGTAATGCTAAGTAGGAATTCACGTGTGTTAGAACGACTTAAGAATAAGTACAACAAACTATTCAAAAGGCATTGTCTGTGGCACCGAAATGAATTAGGGATTGCTGATGCAGTGGGAAAGGTTCCTAATGTGAATTATATTACTTTTTTTTAAACAAGCTATATGTGTTGTATCATCAGTCTCCAAAGAATCAGCATGAACTGTCTGTCAGCTATTGCAAAAGAGTTAGGTGCTGAACTTAAGAAGATATATAAAGTATTCTCAGTGGGTTGGGCGGTCTTAAGCTTTAGAGCAGTGGAAGCAGTATGGAAGTTCTAGCAGGCGCTGAATGCGCATTTCGATAGATGTCCGAATGACATGACCAGAAAATCATTTGTAAGGAAAGAGTTCAAGGGATTGCAGAAAACACTATCAAGCTCTGAGGTCGTGGGCGACATTGTTTTCTGATGTTCTTGAAGAGATTAGTATCCTCTCACGGCACCTGAAAAAGGACGGTGTTAATATTCCCTCATCATATAGAACAATTACGAGGTCAATAAGAACCGTTGAACAGCTGAAGGAAATTCCAGATGCTTGCATGAAGGAAGCAGGGAAAGCTATTTCTGAAGGTTGCTTCAAAGATGTTTCACTGGTTCTGAGAAGAGGATCAAGCAGAATGACTACCCAAATTAAAAGGAAACATTTCCGTCACAGCCTCAGTGACAATTTGAGGCAAAGGCTAATTTCAAAAGACACTGAAGAATTCAAATCCTTCATGAAAGAGATCGATATTTTGGACAGTAAGAAATGGCCCCATGACATCGTGAGCCCATGGCTAGAAGGAGAAGAAAATCTAAGAAAAACTTGCGACCGTTTTCTTCTTTCTTATGTAAGAGAAGTTTCAGAGATTATATAGACAACAGTGGAGAGAACATTACTGAAAATCCGAAACCAGTTTTTGTTATTGTTGATACACTCCTTGTGAGCACATCGAACTGTTAAAGAGGCTTCAGCACAATGAACTTATGACAGCACTGCAGAATTCGCTTTCTGTTTGCCATCTCGCATCCTTAATGTTCATTTCAATTGTGGGGCCGCCGCTACATCTCTGGAACCCCGAGGATTATATCAAAGTGTGGATCAAAACCCACAGCATGTCGAGGACAACCAACGCAAGAAGGTTAATCTACACGTGCAGCATTCTGACTGGTAGTCCAACATATGTCATCTTCTTTAGGTGAGTCGACCCACTATTTTTGTTATGAATACAGCACTACCAATCTCCACTCATAGATGGCAGGTTGCAGCACTAACAGTGGAAAATACACTGCTGGCCATTAAAATTGCTACACCACGAAGATGACGGGCTACAGTCGCGAAATTTAACAAACAGAAAGAAGATGCTGTGATATGCAAATGATTAGATTAGCTCTTCAGAGCATTCACACAAGGTTGGTGCCGGTGGCAACACCAACAACGTGCTGACATGAGGAAAGTTTCCAACCGATTTCTCATACACAAACGGCAGTTGACCGGCGTTGCCTGGTGAAACGTTGTGATGCCTCGTGTAAGGAGAAGGAATGCGTACCATCACGTTTCCGGCTTTGATAAAGGTCGGATTGTAGCCTATCGCGATTGCGGTTTATCGTATCGCGACATTGCTGCTCGCGTTGGTCGAGATCCAATGACTGTTAGCAGAATATGGAATCGGTGGGTTCAGGAGGGTAGTAAGGAGCGCCGTGCTGGATCCCAACGGCCTCGTATCACTAGCAGTCGAGATGACAGGCATCTTATCTGCATGTTTGTAACGGATCGTACAGCCACGTCTCGATCCCTGAGTCAACAGATGGGAACGTTTGCAAGACAACAACCATCTGCACGAACAGTTCGACTACGTTTGCAGCAGCATGGACTATCAGCTCGGAGACCATGGCTGCGGTTACCCTTGACGCTACATCACACACAGGAGTGCCTGCGGTGGTGTACTCAACGACTAACCTGGGTGCACGAATGGCAAAACGTCATATTTTCGGATGAATCCAGGTTCTGTTTACAGAATCATGATGGTCGCATCCATGTTTGGCGATATCGCGGTAAACGCACATTGTAAGCGTGTATTCGTCATCGCCATACTGGGGTATAATGCTGCGCGATGTTATGGGGTGCCATTGGTTACACGTCTCGGTCACCTCTTGTTCGCATTGACGGCACTTTGAACAGTGGAAGTTACATTTCAGATGTGTTACGACCCGTGGTTCTACCCTTCATTCGATCCCTGAGAAACCCTTCATTTCAGCAGGATAATGCACAACCGCATGTTGCAGGTCTTGTACGGGCCTTTCTGGATACTGAAAATGTTCGACTGCTGCCCTGGCCAGCACATTCTCCAGATGTCTCAACAATTGAAAACGTCTGATCAATGGTGGCCGAGCAACTGGCTCGTCACAATACGCCAGTCACTACTCTTGATGAACTGTGGTATAGTGTTGAAGCTGCATGGGCAGCTGTACCTGTACACGCCATCCAAGGTCTGTTTGACTCAATGCCCAGGCGTATCAAGGCCGTTATTACGGCCAGAGGTGTTCTGGGTACTGATTTCTCAGGATCTATGCACCCAAATTGCGTGAAAATGTAATCTAGTATATTTGTCCAATGAATACCCGTTTATCATGTGCATTTCTTCTTGGTGTAGCAGTTTTAATGGCGAGTAGTGTATATAAGGCGCGTCAAGGTTGCAGAAAACAATGCAAACGACGTCGTCGTGCGGAAACAAAGCGACTTACCTGACTCCAAAATGGCGTGACCATTGGCTTTCGGGACAAGGTTGGAAGCATATCCGAAATGGCTAAATTTGTAAAGTGTTTGCTTGCCACCGTAGTTAAAGTATACCGTGCACGGAAAAATGACTCTTCCGTAAGCGACGCTGAGGCAACTGCGCTGCACGACAGGGGTGAACCACAGTTGCACAAATGTGTACGGACGAATAGACGTGCAAATGTTGAACAACTGACCGCCCAGATGAACCAACGGTGTTTCCTCGCCGACCGATCAGCGAACGTAGATTCGTATGGGTCTTTGCAGCAGGAGCGTGGTTTATGCACCCATGCTGACAGCTGTTCGTCAGCGACGAAGGCTGGAATTCGCACGCCAGTACCACAACTAGTCGTCCACTGAGTAGCGATAGGTGGCCTTTTCAGACGAATCACGCTTTCTGCTCCACTGGACAGGTGGCCGTTCGCGTGTACGGAACGAAACATCTGAAAGTGAAGAGTCCACGACGGAGGAAGGAGTGTTATGATCTGGGGAGTGTTTTCGTGGCATTCGCTGGGTGATCTCTTCATTCAGGAATGCTCAGTGAATCAACACATGCCTATATATATCCCCGTGGAATATGTCCACCCTACATGCAATTGTTTGTCCTCGTCACGAACACATCTACCAGCAGGACAATACAGCCTGTCATACAGATCGCAATGATTCGAAGGGCACCAGGGCGAGTTTACCGCACTCCCCTGGCCACCAAACATTCCGGATTTAAACACAATCGACAATCTGAGGACCACCTCGATCAGGCTATACGTACCATGGATCCTCAACCGAGCAACCTAGCACAGCTGGCCACGGCACTGGACTTGGTAGGCTCTACATCCCTAACGTTACCTTCCAGAACTCAGTGACTCTCTTCCCGCAGCCAACCGCTGTGGCCGAGCGGTTCTAGGCGCTTCAGTCCGGCACCGTGCTGCTGCTACGATCGCAGGTTCCAATCCTGCCTCGGGCATGGCTGTGTGTGATGTCCTTAGGTTAGTTAGATTTAAGTAGTTCTAAAGTCTTGGGGACTGATGACCTCAGATGTTAAGTCCCATAGTGCTTAGGGCCATCTGAACCATTCTTCTCGCACGTCTCGTAGCGGTCTGGGGTGCAAAAAGTGGTTATTAAGACCTTGGCAGGAGGTCAAATTAATGTGACTGGACAGGGTAGAAGTGATGGGTTGAAAAGAGCCATACTCAGAGCCATGCAGGATCTCAACGGTCTACGCTCACGAGAAATCAGACAATGTTCACTTGGCCGTGCAGGATCATACACCCATATCACTTATCTCGAGTCAGAAAAGGGGCTTCTTTGCTATTAGACAACCATCTACAGGCAGAGCGCGAAGATGTCTGGAGCTTCATAGACTGTCACTTCGACGATTATTGTTGTGGTTTCCCTTGAGTTGGCGGAAGAGGGAGGCGCGCCTATAATGACGTGCCCAACAACAACACAAAACTCTGAAGAATCACCACGTCGTCTTTGTAGACGAGACCCGGGTCAGCGTTCAGCATCAAGGTGGACTTATCCGTGTATGGAGGATCCGAGGAGAACGAACATTGGCACAATATATTCGTCATCGTCATGTGACAGTTGAAGATAGCAAAACAAAGGCCGAAATTTTAAATTTCACGTTCAAGAAATCGCTGACACAGGAGAATCGTAAAAACATACCACCGTTTGACCATGGAACAGACTTCCATATGAGCGACATAGTAATAACCATCGCCGGCGTAGAGAAACAACTGAAGGAGTTGAAAACAAATAAGTCACCAGGTTTGGATGGAATCTCAGTTCGGTTTTTCGAACAATACCCTACGACACTGATCCATTACCTAGATTGCATTTATCGCGAATCTTTCGTCCAGCGCAAAGCCCCAAGCGGCAGGAGAAAAGAGCAGGTGACTCATGTGTATAAGAAGGGTGAAAAAATGCACCAGAATAATTACAGACCAATATCCCTAACATCGGTTTGCTGCAGAAACCTTGAACATATTCTCAGTCCGAATATAATAAATTTTCTTGAGACCGAGAAGAATCAGCATGGTTTTAGACAGCATCGCTCAAGCGAAACTCAGCTTGCCCTTTTCTTACATGCTATATTGCGAACTATGAATGAAGATCAACAGGCAGATTCCATATTTGTAGATTTCCAGAAAGCATTTGACACGGTGCCCCAAAGCAGGCTGTTAACGAAGATACGAGCATATTGAATAGGTTCACAGATATGAGAATGGCCTGCAGTCTTCTTAAGTTATAGAATCCAGTATGTTGTCCTCGATGGCGAGTGTTCATCCGAGACAAGGATATCGTCAGGAGTGCCCCAGGGAAATGTGATAAGACAACCATTATTCTGTATATTCATAAATGATTTGGCGGACAGGGTGGGCAGCAATCTGCGATTGTTTACTGACGATGCTGTGGTGTACGGTGAGGTGTCGACCGAGCGGTCTATGGCGCTGCAGCCATGGAGTGTGCGGCTTGTCCCGGCGGAGGTTCGAGTCCTCCCTCGGGCATGGGTGTGTGTGTTTGCCCTTAGGATAAATTAGGTTAAGTAGTGTGTAAGCTTAGGGACTGATGACCTTAGCAGTTAAGTCCCATAAGATTTCACACACATTTGAACATTTTTTTAAGGTGTCGAAGTTGAGTGACTGTAGGAGGATACAAGATGATTTAGACAAAATTACTTGTTGGTGTGATGACTGGCAACTAGCTCTAAATGTAGAAAAATGTAAGTTAATAGGGATGAGTAGAAAAAACAAATTCGTAATGTTCGGATACAGCATTAGCAGTATCCCGCTTGACACAGTCAGGTCGTTTAAATATCTGTGTGTAACGTTGCAAAGCGACAGCAAATGGGACGACAGTGGGACTATTGTGGTAGAGAAGGCTAATCGTCGACTTTGGTTTGTTGGGAAAATTCTACGAAAGTGTGGTTCATCTCTAAAGGACACCGCATGTAGGATGCTAGTGTGACCTATTCTTCAGTATTGCTGGAATGTTTGGGATCTGTACCAGGTCGGATTAAAGAAAGATATCGAAGCAATCCAGAGGTTGGCTGCTGGATTTGTTACTGGTAGGTTCTAAAAACATGTAAGTGTTACGGAGATGCTTCGGGAACTGAAATGGGAATCGCTGGAGGAAAGGCGACATCCTTTACAAGGAACACTGTTGAGAAAATTTAGAGAACTGGCATTTGAAGCTGACTGAAGAACTATTGTGCTGCCTCTAACGTACATTGCACGTAAGGACCACGACGATGAGATACGAGAAATTAGGATTCATAAGGAGGCATATAGACAGTGGTTCATTCCTCGTTCTATTTGCGAATGGAACAGGAAAGGAAATGACTGTAGTAGTATGGTTCCCTCCGCCATGCGCAGTACGGTGGATTGCGTAGTATCGATGTAGATGTACCGGCCCAGGACATAGTTTTTGATGCCATTTGGTACAGGAAAGGATCACTTCTGGTACGCATAGCCGGTGATTTGGACAACAGCTGTTACACTTATGACGCGTTGAAGCCGGTGGTTGCATTGCTTTGTCCATCTTCCAGGTACCTGGGACGTTTTCTTTTAACAGCTGTTGCCCTTGCCGCATATTATCTATATCTCTCATCCACTGAAAATATCTGGTCATGGGTTGTCGAGAGACTGCCACGTCGCCAATCACCAGCCGCGAGGATTGACGAACTTTAGCGCAGAGTTGATGATGATGTTGTTGATTATTTGTGGGTGAGAGCGCTAAATACAAAGATCATCAGTGCCCTCGCATGAATGATATACTGGCGAGAGTGGTGAAAATCTATTAGCACTGATAATAAATCGGAAAACCAGACCTGAAAACACACAATAATTGAAAAGACCATTCCAATAAGGTGAGCATCAGAAAATCCCTAAATAAACACGAAACACAGCGGAATAACTAGATAAAATCAGAGATAAAATACCAGCACAGACATCGTTAAAAAGAAGACAGTTGATTGTAGTTGTATGACTGCTTAGAAACAATGGATACCCGAAGAACTCTATGACACATTAAAATATCACGCCCAATATTTTGGGAAGAATTCCACACATCACACAAAATGTGAAAAGACGAACCACACTCGAGTCATTTTTAGTTAAAACAGAGAGAAGGTCCTGTAGGAGACCCAAATCATCCCTCAGGTCGTCATATAAAACACGCTCATTTAAAAGATATCGTATCGACAACTGAGGGCCACATTTGAGACACTACACAGAAATGACGTACGACGTACCTGTATCTGTCATTGAAGTTCGTTTCAACTCGATAACTGATCTGGTTAGAGCCGTTGTCGCTGTCACTTGTTCTAGCATTGTGTGCTAAATTTCGCATTATGTATACCCCAAACTGACCATCTCCGTAGCTGGGTGGTCTGCGCGGCTGACTGCCAAGTGGGGGACTCAGGTTTGATTCCCAGTACTACCACGGATTTTGTCCTTGGTTTGAGGACTGGTACGTGGTACATTCCGTCTCATGGGTCAACTGTGCAGCCACTCGACCGATTAATAACGGTTCCAAGGCTAAGAAATCCGGCAACGACGGGAGGAGGCGTGTGCTGAACTCATGTCCCTCCATATCGAATCCGATGACGTCACTGGCAGAGGATGACACAGTGGTCTGCCGGGCCCGATTGGCCTGTTCGGAGCCATAACGCTTTAACTTTATCTTATATCCCCAAATTATGAACAAATTTAATCATGTCAAAAAGAAAACCGTCTTGATGGCAAAATGATGACTGTTCAATATCGCGTTTCAACCTTACGTCACATCATAACATTATCTGCAAAGAAAGGAAAAAAAGAAAATTAATAGTATGAAAATGAGGGCATCGTCTAATGACGCACCTCTACAATCAGTAAATAAGTAATTCAAAGACCGGCGTAAGAGAAAACTTACGTAGTATTCTGACAATAAGCATTCGTCAAAACGTGCGCGATAAGGCGTGGACCCATAAAGGAAATATCGCTGTACGAGTTTTCCAAAGTAATAGCAAAAAGGCAGAGAAAAAACCGGAAACTTTCCTTGAACAGGCTAGCATCCCTAGAAGTAGAACCGCAGAAATGGAACCACACTTACAGTTCTGTACAAATGTAGTATCAAACTTCCTGGCAGATTAAAACCGTGTTCCCGACCGAGACTCGAACTCGGGACCTTTGCTGTGAGGACCGGGCGTGAGTCGTGCTTCGGTAGCTCGGATGGTAGAGCACTTGCCCGCGAAGGCAAAGGTCCCGAGTTCGAGTCTCGGTCGGGGACACAGTTTCAATCTGCCAGGAAGTTTCATATCAGCGCACACTCCGCTGCAGCGTGAAAATCTCATTCTGGAAATGTGATATCATCCGTATACACAGCAGCAGTTTCTCAAAAACAGGTATGTAACCATACAGGTCGGATTGGACGAAAACTGCATGCTGCGTGGTTTAGTAAGCGAAACTTCATCTGGGTGACGTGGATAGAAGTAACGTAGAAATTACTGTATTCCGGATACACTGAACAGTTATAACAAAAAGCAACAATAAAAACCACAAATGTAAAAAAGGAATTACAAACAAATATAGAAAAGATGAGTAAATATAAAATATACTAATGTGCAATTTAGATATATGGAAATAGTGCTGCCGTAGAATTAGTAGCGGACAGCATATGCACCAACATGGACCGCCAATTGATATAAGATATATTTATCTGGTAGGAGTCCGCCTCGATAGCAGCGCGGCGGAATGTCATGCAAGGGGCCCGGGTTCGATTCCCGGATGAGACGGAGATTTTCTCCGGTCGGAGACTGCATGTTGTGCTGTCTTCATCGTCATCTCATCCTTCTCCTCATTGACACGCAAGTCGCCAAAGTGGCGTCACCTAAAGAGACTTGCACCATGCGACCGGTCTACTCGACGGGAGGCCCTAGCCACACGACATTTCATTTCTTCTGCTAGGAAAATAATTGTAAATAAACAAATACGCAAACTTCAGAATTAAAACACAAAGATACCACATGTGTGGACGAATATGCAAAGAAACAGTTCTCATCCAAAAAAACAATACAAGGTCAGAAACGTAAAAAGTATTACCGAAAACCGGAAGTTCATTTCGGCAATAAAAAGTGATTGAAAGCTTTGAAATGAAACGAAGAAAAATCAAGAAAGACATAGTTACGTGAACATTTTCAAAACCAATACTGAGTCGTAATAAGATTGACTTTTACTCAACAGGTGATCGTTGAATAGCAGTTACTTATTGAAATAATTCGTAAAGACTGCTGTATCAATCAGTCAATGGAGTGGAAAAGAATTGAATCATGTATTCGTCCTAATATGCCGTACAAGCATAATAAGTAAACATTCGTTATTTGCTATCGTTCCTGGTGTTGCAGTTCGGATACCACGTGTCACAGCTATCCACAGCATGACAACACCGTCACCATACTGGTTCCATTTCTGAAAACTCGTGCGCCTAGAAAAAGGTGTATCGCCGGCCGGTGTGGCCGAGCAGTTCTAGGCGCTTCAGTCTGGAACCGCGAGACCGTTACGGTCACAGGTTCGAATCCTGCCTCGGGCATGGATGTGTGTGATGTACTTAGGTTAGTTAGGTTTAAGTAGTTCTAAGTTCTAGGGGACTGATGATCTCAGATGTTAAGTCCCATAGTGCTCAGAGCCATATGAACCATTTGAACCAAAAAGGTGTATTCTGAGAGAGACGGAACAGGAACTGTAACTAATTTGACTAAACAACTAGTGTTCGCGCTCTCACATCTGTAGCTGATGGAGTTGGGTGAGCAACATATACGTACGAGTCATCTGCTGCAGTGGTGCAAAATAGAAAATCAATTAGAAACTGGCTTCTTTGTTGAAAAGTATAAAAACACAAAACATAGTCATGAATGTGGTCTAAACGGTGACAATAAAGCACATTACGGTAGCGCTCCAGTCTTGGAAAATTTTAGTACATTCGTCGCGGCTAACCCATAAGAACGTAGAACTTGGATGAAAACCGCCTGAAAACAGTTAATACCACGGATAATAAAGAGGGTATAGATCCCACTGTTTTCCCTGCATCTTTCAGACAGATCTCGACCTTATTCAACGGTACGAAGTTATGCAGCAACACTCTAAATGGTTGAGATACAATCTTCACAAAACGTGCAACATGCAGGTATGCGCGTATCGCGAAACACGGTTTGCAGGCAGGCATGCAGCATGTTGCACGTGTTTGAAGTGTTGTCATTGTGACAGGGCTTTGTTCCGCAGCAGATTAATCCTTCGGGAGGCACGGCGTACAATGCGCAGCTCCCTCCCCCGCCACATCTCAGGCGTGCTTTCGCGCTCCGCTGCAGCTCGCCGCTTCCTGCTAACTAAAAACATCCATTCAGCTATTGTTTTTCCTTCGCTGTAAATATTACCCTTTGCCTGCATTGTTTAGTTGTTTTCTTCTGAATCGGGACGAGGCGAGTTCTTTTTAAAGCTACTTGAAACCAAATGTATACTTCAACACAACGGTAAAGATGCACTTCTAAGGGTAATTGGTTATACAAGTACAGTATATTCAGTGTTGGAAATATTGTTGGTACTATAGTCGTCCGATACTTATTTATTCCCGCCAACATAACTTATAATGCAGAAAACGGTGCAGTACACACACCTCATATCAACTTTGTCCATTGTGACCTCCTGTGATATATCTTCCACTGTTTCACCACTAGATCAGTGCGGCTGACCTTAGAAACTGTTGTTTCTAATACTTCCTGATGAACCTTACTTTGCAGCTCCCACTTATCCTAACTTTAAATGCCACAGACCATCAATGAAAACTGTGTTTCGCACACGTCTTCTTTTTGCACCATGCGTATTATGCATTAGACTCTAGAGAAAATACTAAAAAACCTAACCTAACCTAACCTAACCTAACCTAACCTTTTGTCTCATTTCTGCTACTAGCTCATTCCTAATCGACAGAAAAACATATTCGCTGAAGTGTTTAGCGTTGTGTTAGTAAAATCACTTATACCATTAGCAATATGTTTCTGCGAATCGTTGCTATCTTTCGGTGTTCTGTGCTAGCCCTGTGGTATATCTTACATACAAAAGAGAACGAGAGATGCCTGCTGTCTACTTGAAAATTCGATAGTTGTGGTTCAAATGGCTCTGAGCACTATGGGACTCAACTGCTGAGGTCATTAGTCCCCTAGAACTTAGAACTAGTTAAACCTAACTAACCTAAGGACATCACACACATCCATGCCCGAGGCAGGATTCGAAACTGCGACCGTAGCGGTCTCGCGGTTCCAGACTGCAGTGCCTAGAACCGCACGGCCAAATTCGATAGTAATGTTATGTATTTTTCTGTGTGTGTGTGTGTGTGTGTTTTTTTTTTGTGTGTGTGTTTGTGTAGCTGCAGGTTCGATAATAATGCTGTGTATTTTGCCGTGCGGATGTGTAAAAAAAAAATGGTTCAAATGGCTCTGAGCACTATCGGACTTAACTTCTGAGGTCATCAGTCCCCTAGAACTTAGAACTACTTCAACCTAACTAACTTAAGGACATCACACACATCCATGCCCGAGGCAGGATTCGAACCTGCGACCGTAGCGGCGGCCCGGTCCCAGACTGTAGCGCCTAGAACCGCTCGGTCACTCCGGCCGGATGCGGAAAGAAGGGGAGATATGGAAATGGCAAACTACGTTTAGAGGTCTGAATTACCAGCAACATAATGCCCTCTTATTAGTTAGTTCACTTAGGATCCAACGACTTGAGATAGTCACAAAACGCTGAACTGTAAGTCCACTCCAGTCAGTCTCACGCAGGTCCCCATTATTTGCCTATATCTGTGTTTGAACTGTTGTTTCAGCAATGTCAGGACCCATTATTTCCGTAGTGCACATCATGCCTTAGCTAGTGCGTCGTCTCTAACCTTGCTGTCGGCAGTGCATGCGTACATACAACACATGGAGACTAACAGACTCGGACCAGATCTGAGGACTAATTCATTTAAAGATAGTTGACTGTTCAAAATATTTTGAACAGCTGGATGTTATGGTGAACAGAAAATGCTTTCTATGTGTTCTCTGGGTCACACAGTCAAAAATTAACCTCAAATTTATTGACAGGCTCTCAGCATCAAGATAATTATATTTTAAAGAAACGACGAAGAAATTTGAATTATATTATGAATGAAATCACTCACGGCACTGATGTAATGTTCTACAATATTTATTATTTATTTTACAGACCGGTTTTCTGCTGTTACGCCTTCATAAGGTACACAGATAAATGTGTTCGGTATCGAAATTTTTGTTCGATCATATATATTAAACTAGTGCAACTTCTCTGTTTTCAAAGGTAACACTTGTTAATGTTTGATTTAGGACTAAAATTAGACGAATTATTTCTGTGAATATCCGATGTAGGATTATTTAACTTAGATAAAGTATGTGACATATTAACTAAAGAAATATTTAACAAATTACAGCAATTATTATGCGAAGAAAATAAACTGAACACTAAACTTCAGTAACATCTTCCAGTGGAATGGCTGAACAAAATAACCTTTTTCTAAACAGGTCCTATATTACAAACAGAGAAGATATACTTCTGAGATTGGGCAGGTAAGTGAAGCAGCTGTGATTATACAAAATAATTTTTTTTAATAGTGCGAGTGAAATTATAGTAACTGAAATACAGGGAAAAATGGGGCATATGAATAAGAGGGTCTGTTTACCGCAGGGTCTGGACGGGATTGTTTGTAGTATTTGCAGTTAGAACCGGTGAGTAAGGAAACTGTGTCTGGTCATTCACTACTGAGCTTGGGCAAATGAACATACGTTTATTAATTTCCATTATTCCAAGGTAGTTCATCTTCCTCATTTCATGGCTATGATGTAAGACTATATATTGGACCTTGTAACTATGGCCTTCTTTAAGGAGGTGGTCTGTAAAAGTAGAATATCCATTTCTAAGTTTCCAACTTCTATAGTGTTCTTTCAGGCGGGTGCATATTGCCCTTCCAGAATGAGCTATATAGAACTTCAGCCAATTAAAAGTGATTTTGTATATTTCACTCTTTTCCAAAGTTGGTGTGTTTACCATTTGGAAAAAAATTTGTTCAAGAGTGTTGTCCACATAAAATAATGAATTAAGACTCCTGAATTTAAACTTTCTGACTACATTCAGAAAGACGTTTCCTAAATATGAAATTCTGCACCACTTTTGTGGTCTTGAGGTGAGCTTTTTCTTCATGTACACTCATTGAGGAAACCCTACAAAAATAACAGTCGTTGGTGTGACTGGAGAGTCTTCAGCAAATTATCAGCAGGTCACATGGCATAAAACATTGTTTCTATTCTTCCACACATTGAAGTTGAACGAATACGTAGTCCAGCGTTCGTAAGTTGCTCAGTTTTTGTTGTGGTCTCCTATGTTACAACTAAAATACAAAACATATGCCTATTTTTGTGCAAGACGTAACAGAAGTTGCCGCAAATCTAATAGAAGTTAGTTGTATTATTTGCACGTGTACGAAGCATTGTTCTACGTCCCTGTCAATTACAGATTGCCAGCTGGAACTATATCACAACACGAATTTCATGGAAGCACTTCGAAACACACGAAAACTTTCTTATACTAATTATCAGGAAATGAAAATCTCGAGACGGTCAGGTACCTATTTGTATGTGCGGACCCGATTTGTATGCGGAAAAGCGTAATTACAAGTAATGACTGCAAATCAAAAACAAGAGCTAACAAGCAAAATTTAGAGTCAATTTTGAATTCAGTAGCGCTAAATTAACGGACTTTAATTGGTTCAAATGGCTCTGAGCACTATGCGACTTAACTTCTGAGGTCATCAGTCGCCTAGAACTTAGAACTAATTAAACCTAACTAACCTAAGGACATCACACACATCCATGCTCGAGGCAGGATTCGAACCTGCGACCGTAGCGGTCGCTCGGCTCCAGACTGTAGCGCCTAGAACCGCACGGCCACTCCGGCCGGCGGAGTTTAATTCATACCACTTCTATATCCTTATGCTTGGTAAACACGTAAATTTCTTATTGTCCTTTCTTGACTTTTAACGTATGTGGAATATAGAAACCAGATTTTCTTCACAGTTTTCCTGTGTGTAGTGCTTCTGAGTCTCAGTTAAAATTACCAGTTCTTTCCGTAATAGTATCTACAGTGTCTTCAATTTAAAATTTGTATCTTTTCTTCAGTTGCGTTCAACCTTTTCCTTTCTAAGAGCATTCGCAATCTAATCGGGCCAGGAAAGGGGATTGACTAATCCTATTACATAAGTCACCTAATTCAAAGTCGAAGGAGAGGCATTCTAAGAAATAATTAGTGAAACTTCGAGATGCAACATCGCCATTTAATTATAAATTATCTCTACGTACATTTTCGTACGATTCATTGTCTGGTAACATAGGGCATGTATCTTTACATCTGGGCTGTACTAGTTGTTGTAGTTTAGTGCCTAATAATTGAATAGCCCCTGTAGCACTTCACTCAACGAGGGTTATATGCGATTTTTTCTTGATTTATGAACACACAATTGTACATGACCCGTATTTGCTTATACAGGGTATTGTGAGGAAATCCTGGGCTGAAATCTTATAAAATATGCTTATATCCCTCGCCTATCGCATGCATTCCCTTGCGCGATCAAGTAGTGGGCACAAACACATCTCACGTGCGGTAAAGGCAGAACAATATCTTCGCACAGCTCGAGTGGTATTCGGACTTTGACCCAGTTCAGAGCGTGGACGGGCTCCATTTTACTCTGGCAGCGACTATTCCCGCGCCTTTTTAATCCCTTTCGATTTTTATCTGCGGCGCTTTTCCCTCGCTCTCATTGTCGGGATTTGATTGCTGTCTTGTAGAACAATAGCAGGTCGTCATTTCCAACAAAAGGTTTTTTGTTTTTTGCGCGGAGGAAATCAGAAAAAGTGGCGATTATTAGGGGGGTGGGAGGGGAGCGCGGATTACACAGGAAGACGTTTCAGTAGCGAGATAATGACTGGCACAGATTAGGGGAGCCGGAGCCGCATTGTGCTCGCCGCCCCCCGCGGCCGCAGATATTCTGCGCGCGTTTCGCTCTACTCTACTAAAGCTCCGCCTCGTCTCGTACAACCGACTACTTCTAGCTCCTTGGCTCCTCTAACTTCACCTGCTTCTAAAACGACAGTAAAGTTGACAATGATTAACCGGACGTGATATTCACTTTTCAGGCCGCATTACAAAATTGTCTTCTGATCTCCTGTGTTTCATTCATAGTCGAGGAGAAAATCGTAGGATGGCCTGAACTTTTCTCCTTTAAAGTGAGGCGCACTGCTGTTTATAATCCCACAAGTTCAGCCTCTTGTTCCAACGTGACGGTCACTTCAGTATTATATCTGTCCATCCTCTGTACGGAAACTGGCGTCCCTATTGTTTGCAGCACTTGACGCAAAAGCTCGCAGCGATAAAATCCGTTAACCTGGTCATATTGTGCTTCAGTGTGAGCTACCTCCATAGTGGGTTATATAATTGCCCTACCACAGGCTCCACTCACGCCACGTCTGGCAGATACGCCGCACAGGGTGCTGCTGTTTGGATACAGTATTTACGTGTACTAAGGTCCAAGCTGGTGTCGGTCTTGGCTCGGCGATAGACGTAACACTCCTGTCCCTCGCAGACGTAGCGATTCTTCTTCTTCTTCTTGGTTGGCTCTACAGTCCTTGAAGAACCTTGGCCTCCCGTATCACCTGCCTCCATTCTTCTCTGTCCATCGCCTTCCTTCTCCAATTTCTTATTCCCAACCCCTTTAGATCTTCCTCCATATTGTCCAGCCACCTTTTCCAGGGTTTACTTCTCCTCCTTCTCCCGTCAGGTTTTCCCATGAAAACTTTCTTGACACTCCGAGTTTCTGGCATTCTCTGTACTTGTCCTGCGATCTTATTCTTCCCTGCTTAATTTTAACAACAATATCCATCTGTGAGGAAACGCAGATCAGCAAATCGTAAGTAATAGGGGCTAAGAAATGAAAGAGGAAGCCGCCTGGTAGAATTTTGCACAGAGCACAAATTAATCATAGCTAACACTTGGTTTAAGAATCATGATAGAAGGTTGTATACATGGAAGAACCCTGGAGATACTAAAAGGTATCCGATAGATTATGTAATGGTAAGACAGAGATTTAGGAACCAGGTTTTAAATTGTAAGACATTTCCAGGGGCAGATGTGGACTCTGACCATAATCTATTGGTTATGACCTGTAGATTAAAACTGAAGAAACTGCAAAAAGGTGGGAATTTAAGGAGATGGGACCTGGATAAACTGAAAGAACCAGAGGTTGTACAGAGTTTCAGGGAGAGCATAAGGGAACAAGTGACAGGAATGGGGGAAAGAAATACAGTAGAAGAAGAATGGGTAGCTTTGAGGGATGAAGTAGTGAAGGCAGCAGAGGATCAAGTAGGTAAAAAGATGAGGGCTAGTAGAAATCCTTGGGTAACAGAAGAAATATTGCATTTAATTGATGAAAGGAGAAAATATAAAAATCGTAAGTAATTACATTTTTACAAAAAATCGCGAAGCGAACTGTTTGATAATCTATAACTAACAAAACTGTACCATTATATATCCCACTGATGATGCCTTAAAACAGTAGAAGGCGAAACGCGTATAGATTAAATAAAATAATTAGCAGCAGGAAAAGGCAGTTTGATTTACAAAACAAGAATTTATATGCTTGCTGCGGAGGATGGCCACCCAAACAAACTTGTTGTCCAAAAAGTGTTTGTAGTTCTACATTTGTCCTTACCCTCCAGCCATGTTTCTCTCTCACTGCTCCAAAAATCCTTCTCAGCATCTTTCTTCCCTATCTCAAAAACCAGTTCTCCTCCTGTAATGTCAATACCCAGCTTTCTGATCCATATATTACTATAGGTCTTAATATGGTCGTGTATATTTTGATTTTTGTACTCCTATTAACATTCCTGGAATTAAATACATTCTGCAAGGCAAAACAGCAACGATTTCCACTCGCTATTCTTTCTTGAATATTGACTGCTCCTTTATTGTCCTCCGTTATGTAGCGATTACTGGCTGAAAAGAACTTAACTCGTACTTGGTGGGTGATGTGGCTAGCGACGTGTGGCGCATTTGTCTAATACAATAAAAGGGATACGACTTCGTCTACCGAGACGCCAGCTACATAACATTTTACATTTTTCCCATCACTCTCTTTTCTTCTTCTGTGCCAACCTTTTCACCTCAGTGTAGCGCTGACATCAAACGTCCTCAGTTACTGTTGAATATATTCCAGTGATTGTCTTCCCTTCCAGTTTTCACTCTCTACTCCTCCTCCTAGTACCATGGAAGTTATTCCCTGGCGTCGGAACACATATCCTATCATCTACTCCCTTCTTGTCAGTGACACTTCCTTGCCGATGCTACTGAGAACCTCCTCATTTCTTATCAGTCCGCCTGCTCTTCAACATCCTTGTATAGCACCACATCTCAATCGTTTCGATTTTCTTCTTTTCTGTTTTACCCACAGCCCACGGTTCACATCCGAACAACGCTGTGCTCCAAACGTAGATTCTCAGAATTTTCTGCCTCAAATTAAAGTCAATGTTCGGTACTAGTACACTTCTTATGGTCAGGAATGCCCTCTTCTACATATCTCACACAAAAAACAGTCGCGAAGTTCCAAGATGCTACTCCAGGCGGGTGTAAAATGCATGTGCGCTACAGAAAAAACATTGAACGCTAAAATGATGATTTGGCCCTGTCTGACTACCCCCTGAAGCAGATCTTAGAATCGCTTAATGCTCTTTAACACATAAATTACAACCTCAACTAAAATGAATGATTAAGACAACTAATACTCTTATATGATAAACGTTGTTTCTAATTATACATTTATTGTAGATTAAAAAACAACCCTTTATTACAAATGTCTATATTCCCTAACTAAAATTTCTGATCAATTGCCCAATTCTGCTCCTTTTTATGGCCACGTGATCTAACATAAATAACGCGAAATGACTGACATCATCTAGTACCAAACACTAGAAGACACTACTTTCAAAGATGATCTACGGTGGTGTGGAACCTCAGTGGAAATAAACTAGCGTGATCACAGCTGTTTAGATTTTTAGCCCTAATAATCCGAAGCAATTATCAATATCACCATGTGTACTACGTCCGGTTCGTCGGAGTGATGGTTCTCGTACATGTCTGCGATTATGGATGAACTCCAGCCACAAAATATAACTCTTTCAAACACTAGGACGGCTCAAGGCGGTCCTCTGACTAATAGCCCTAATACTGTCTTCTCCTCTCTGTGTTCTACAGACGAGAATCGCGAACTCCCAGCCACAAAGACGGAGTTCAAATAACGTCTCAACGTAAGTATAGGCAGAAGAAGTGCTCTCAATCACTGAATGCTGTGTAGTCAACGACGATTTCCAACCCAAAGGCGGAGTCGAAGTCCAGAATCGTATAAGTTCGCAACAGTACAGTGCCTAACCGTTCTAACTATAAACTCTCCTTAGAGCAAAGACAGCACGTCCGCCTGTACCAACAAAGCTGATACTGAGCGACTGCCACACACAGGCGCTCAGAAACGGAAGACCGCTTCCTCTCCACCACTGGCTTCACAGCAACACTCGGCTCCCCTCCCTCGTAACTGCAGAAGGCGAATCATCTTCACGAAACTACGGAATATTCTCCCTCTCTACAGATTCTTCCCAACGCCGACCAACCGTATTTTAGTCTTTCGTCGTCCAGCGCGGAAAGTTTGCGAGGAAATACCTATACTCATAAAATGGTACCCTTCTGAGTAAAAATCCTCGGAAATAACCCAGCCTGTCTGATTTTCGAGGTGACGCTTCCCCGTTCCTCTCAACTGCGTCCAAGATTTGCAGAGTTCCCGGTTATCCTTTCGGCCTAGCTACAAGACCGGCCAGCCGCCGCTGTATTGTGTTTCCGCACCTACGTGTCCAGACTGTCCGTCTTGGCACTTCCTGTGTCAGGCAGGACCAACACACCTGTGTGGGCTTTTTCCATCCTGGGCTTGAGTTCTGCCTGCCATTTCATCTCCACTGGTGTTCCAACCTCTACTAGTATAGGCAATCATTCATTACGCCGTTCTGATGATACAGACACTCCATCACCTTTCATGCAAGAGCGTTAACGATTATTTACATGGCATACGTGACAAATTCAGTCTTCTTTAAATATTCATACATACGAGGTACAACCTATCAAATGATACCTAATTGTGGTTGTAGATCACGGCAAAGTATGTAGATGAGTGTCTGTAAGGTGCGAAATTGTAGCCACCTTACAAAGTGGCATAATTTCGAAGTCCCTATACTCTCTTTTAAACACCGCTTGACTTAACGGCAGACAACATGAAAGTGTAATATCAAAATGGTTCAAATGGCTCTGAGCACTATGGGACTCAACTGCTGAGGTCATTAGTCCCCTAGAACTTAGAACTAGTTAAACCGAACTAACCTAAGGACATCACACACATCCATGCCCGAGGCAGGATTCGAACCTGCGACCGTAGCGGTCTCGCGGTTCCAGACTGCAGCGCCAGAACCGCGCGGCCACTTCGGCCGGCAAAGTGTAATATCAACATCATCTAAGTTACACTTAATATTCCGAGCAGATACTGATTTCCTTCCTTGTTAAATTTCAGCAACAGAATTTCCACAATGTTCGTGTAACCTTTGGTTTCTCCGGCTGGGTGACATAGTGGCAACTGTTTCATAAAACATCTACTTTTCGTTTCATTAAGAAAAGAATCAATACAGGAAATTCATCCCTCGATCTACATACATTTGTGGCCACTGCGTGTTTAGTTTAATATTTGCTGTCAAAGTATTCTATTCTGGCACCCAATCTGTCTCATTACAAGGTTTACTCAATCTTCTTATGTGGACCACTGTCACCCACACTACTTTTCCCCGCTACTGTAACATTTATTGAAATAGATTACGCCTGCGCCTAACTATCTATAGGAACAAATACTTGCTGAATGCCAACTTCGGCCCTCCTCTCATCCCTTATTCCTTCATATTTCCTAACTCACGTCCGAATTTAATATAATTTGTAATAAAGAATGAAATAAACAAAATGTCTGGCGCACTGTAACAAAAAGCGCCACTACAGGCAACAATGATGAAAACCTAACAGTGCTATTAAACTGCTTATGGTATGTATAGCATTCAGCTAGCGGCTACAAACTGTTTTATTCTGCTTTCTGAAACGTCAAAGGAGAACTAATATTGGTGTTAAACATCCTGTCGATGATGGAATTTATCGTTCGTGAGTTCTCATTAGATTCACAGGAACCGTAAGAAGTTATCCATTGTAAAGTTATCTAAATATTAAAACCTATCACTCATCTCTCTTCGTTTTGCTCTGGACTTCGAAGATGCAATGTTGTTCCTGATAAATTGACCCGCGTGGAGGCGACTATACATCAGGATTTTCTACGAATGCATCATCTACTTATCAGTTTCTTAGATTTTCAGGAAACCTATACCTATACTTCAGCCTGTGAGTTCATAAGTGACTAAGACCATTGAAACATTACACCTTTAGATAGGTGACTGACCCATATGTGAGTTAACGTAATCTGACTTTGTTTCTAAATTTCATAGTACCAATAACTTTCTAGTAGTAAAACATTACAATTGAAAGGAAGTTCAACAAAAAGTAAACCAAGACAAAACTGAAACTATATTTCTTACGACAAATCTCCTCCAGTTACTCTCTATATGAATTACACCTCATAGCTGTAATTCGTGTGATGCAAATGTATTTGCACACTGCATCCTACAACACCTAGTAAATGGGAATGATGTGAGCTAGTGCTACACCAGATATTTAACTCCAGGTCTCCGTCTCCGTAAGCAGATATCTTGAAGTTCATCAGCAACACAAACTTACCTTGATAGATGAAAATTTCATTTGCATAAAAATCTGAAAGCCCCTGAAGATAATTTATTCACTCTCGGCTTTAAATGTAGTTAATGCGAACACATTACGTTTAAGAACGTAGATCTTACGTAAACACATCTAGAGATTTGAAAAATTTCATAGTAGTGGAAAATTAGTTCGTAAGAAACCCAAACTACTTGAACACTTAATACATCGTTTAGAAATTGAATACAAAATCTCATCTTTCATATACAAATCTCGTTCAAAGGTCCCGTATCTGCAAGTGGCCATCTATATATAAAGGTCAAAGAAAGTCACCGTACTTTCATATTAACACCCAACATATTATATGAGGAGTGGAAGAGCAATGAGATAATAAACCTGAAAGCCAGGACGACTGAATGAAAATTGGATATTGACATCCAATTGTTCTAATGAATCTGCGAACTGGAATAAAATCCTCACGTTACCCACGTTAAAATATAACTGCAAAGTAACTCGCGCAAAAAATTCTGATGTTGAAAACTCATAACTGCACTCTGCGGCATTACTTCAAAATTTATTACACAACATGTTTCACTCGTTAATAGACCATTTTCTGATGTCAGTACAGAACAGAAAACGAAAATAAGTCACAATGCATCATCAGAAAGAGAATCGTAAAAATAGTAAACATACATATATAGTAAACATGCACAGTTTACTCAGAACTTACACTTTGAAATTGTAATACTGTGTCATATAACTCATAATCATCTTGAATCATCATGGCAGAAGCAAGCCTCTACATGAAACTCAGATACAAAAATACATTAAGCGTTTCCTAATTTCGTGGCAAACACTAGACAAAAGTGAATTAACAAGCTTCCTCAGTACAGAATACATTGGCAAAGCTACTGGACAGGTAGTAAGACATCCTACACCACACCGAAGAGCAACGAAATACTGACTAACCTCGGGTAACACTCGATATATGGTACATTAATATTATAGACTCGATGACAGAATATTAAGTGTAAGTGGAAAACATGAAGGCAAACCATTCTGGAAACGGCTCAGGTCACAGCAAATTAAAACTGTATAAATAATGTAGAATGTTATTTTACATCGTCATACATAAGAAACCTAAGAATAAGTGGAAAAATGCGAACATAATTCTCTCAAGATATCATGAAAGATCCCATACTCTCAAAATCTTAACAAAATTTTCCTTACAGCCATCTGTCATGGAAAAGCACAACATAGTATAAACTAAAACATTTTGAAAAATTAGACACATGTCTTGACACGCCAACAAACTTGTTTATTGAAACAATTTCAGCCGCATCAAGTTATCTTGCATTATGACATCATTTTATATAGACTACTTGCACAGAAACTTCAACCAATTTCATAGTGTCATAAGTAACAATACATAAAATTAAAATACGTAAATCAGAGGAAGTATGAAAATAGAATCCAGGTATATTACTGTATAGAGAAGGTGCTCGTTCTGTAATTCACAGGAACAACTGGAAACAATATAGCTTCAAAAATGAAAACAAATATGCCAAACACCCATTCGTATTGAGTCAAAGTATCAGAACCGCAATACCGCAGACTCCCGTAACACAACTGACACTATTATAAAACCATCCATAAGGTTAGACAACTTCAAGTACTAAAATGCTTAGCCTTGAACTTAACAGTAACAACTAAATATGAAATAAAATAAAAGTTATATAAATCTCTCTTGATGTAAATTAGAAAACCATTGCGCAATCAGATGAAATGGTAACAATCTCATGAAAATTAAATACCAGAGGCACCTAGACTGCATTAAGTGGTAAAGCAGTAACCAATAGCATCACATACATCTTATCAATGAACAGATGCTACTCAATAAACATCTTAATTAAACTGTTACATCATGGTACAATGAAGGAAAAGTTCACTCAACATGACATTTAATTGAACAGAACCTCCAACATTTGCAGTGGCATTATACATACATCATAATCCCTTACATAGTCTGGCATAATCAAACATTTTTATAAACAGTATCCATCTTTGTGTAATAGGGGGCGTATTCCCTTAATCATCAAAGGGAAATGCAGAAATCACCAATTAGTAAAAAGCAACGAAGTTACTAACATGAATATCACACGAAGATTTAAAGGGAGAGATGACAGAAAATGGAAGAGAATAGTATAATTATTTTATAACAATGCAACAACACCTTCATTGGGTGCTACATGAGTGCTAAGTAAAGCCCACTACACAGGCAGCTACAGCCACATGTCATTTGTGAAAATTAAAAACTATTTACACAACAAAAAAATTTGGAGTAATACAGCTGTGTGCAATCACGAGTTTTCAACGTTTCTTAAAAGCTGTAAATCATCGCCTTCTTACAATAAAAAACTCTAATGTTCCGTAATCTGAGAGACCAAATAACAGTCAATCACACAAATACAGTGCAAGCAAAGAACTGTCTCACCATAATTCAAAACAAAATCACTTCAATTTGCCCATCTCACTATCACAAGGGAAAGCGTCTATACTAAACACATCAACACAGCTTCACGGCACCAAGCGAAAGAAGCGAGTTTATTAATTTCCGCTATGTAGCCACGCTAATTGATTCTGCTGACAATTGGATGGCTCACGCCAAACTTGAAATGACTCTCTGAAACATAACCTCACAGTGTTCACCCAAAGACAAGCCACGCTAGCAGGCGGAGAAGTGACTACAGATTCATTGTGACAGACAAGTGCCTATCGATGCGTGCACGAATACGTGGTATGAACGTGTCTGACACTAGACAACTTTCATCGTTTTTTATTTATCATTTAATTTTCGGTCCACATTAAAATTCACCCTTTATATGATTTTACATGCACCATAACCTGTTTTACCTCAGTCTCTTAGCTGCTGCAAATACACTGTCCAGTAACATTAATGTGACCACCTGTCAAAAGCCTGAATAGCCACCTTTTGAAGCATGGACCGCTGCGAGACGTGAGGGAAGAGTGTCGGTTAGGTTCTGGAAGGTACCGACGGGCTATGCCACCTCCAGCTCCGTGGCCAGCTGCGCTAGGTTGCTCAACTGACGATCCATGGATCGAACTGACCGATCGAGGTGGTAACACTCATTCTCGTTGGGTTTACATCCGGGGAGTTTGGTGGCCAGGGGAGTACGGTAGACTCATCCTGAAGCTCTTCGAACTATGCACGTACACTTCGAGCTATGTGACACGCTGCATTGCTCTGCTGATAGATGCTCTCGTTCCAAGGAAAAACAAACTGTATGTACGGGTGGACATGGTACAGAAGGATAGATGCATACCTGGGTTGATCCATTATGCCTTCCAGAACGACGAGATCACCCACCGATGGTGGTGCCACTAAAGCGGAGCTACTAAATACAGTTTTCCGTAATTCCTTCACGATAGAAGACGAAGTAAATATTCCAGAATTCGAGACCAGAACAGCTGTTAGCATGAGTGACATAAAAATAGATATCTTAGTCGTTGCGAAACAACTCAAATCACTTAAGAAAGGCAAGTCTTCCGGTCCAGATGGTATACCAATTAGGTTCCTTTCAGAGTATGCAGACACAATACCGCCTTTCTTAGCAATCGTGCATAACCGCTCACTTGATGAAAGGTCTGTTCCTAAAGACTGAAAGTAGCACAGGCCACACCATTATTCAAGAAAGGAAATAGGAGTAACCCACTGAATTACAGACCCATATCACTGACCTCAATTTGCAGTAGGAGTTTGGAGCATATACTGTACTCGAACATTATGAATCACCTTGAAGAAAATGACTTATACATAACAACCAACACGGATTCAGAAAATACCGTTCTTGTGGAACACAGCTAGCTCTTTATTCCCATGAAGTAATGAGTGCTGTCGAGAAGGGATCTCAGCCCGATTCTACATTCCTAGATTTCCAGGAGGCTTTTGATACCGTTCCTCACAAGTGACTATTAATCAAATTGCGTGCATATGGAGTATTATCTCAGTTGTGTGACTGGATTCGTGATTCCTTCTCAGAGAGGTCACAGTTCGTAGTGATAGACGGTAAATCATCGAGTAGAACAGAAGAGATATCTAGCGTTCCCTCTGCTGTTCCTGATTTACATAAATGATCTAGGTGATAATCTGAGCAGCCCCCTTAGATTGTTTGCAGATGACGCTGTAATTTACCGTCTAGTAAAATCATCAGAAGATGAATTCCAATTACAAAAATGGTTCAAATGGCTCTGAGCAATATGGGACTTAACCTCTGAGGTCATCAGTCCCCTAGAACTTAGAACTACTTAAACCTAACTAACCTAAGGCCATCGCACACATCCATGCCCGAGGCAGGATTCGAACCTGCGACCGTAGCGGTCGCGCGGTTCCAGGCTGTAGCGCCTAGAACCGTTCGGCCACCCCGGCCGGCAATACCAATTACAAAATGATTTACAGAGAATTTCTGTATTGTGCGAAAACATCTACAACTACATATACATGGTTACTCTGCAATTCACACTTAAGTGCCTGACAGAAGGTTCATCGAACCATTTTCATACTACTACTCTACCATTACACTCTCGAATGGTGCATGGGAAAAAGGAACACCTAAATCTTTCCATTCGAGCTCTGATTTCTCTTATTTTATTATGATGATCATTTCTCCCTGCCATGTAGATGTACATGTAGTGGCAACTGGCATTAAACAAAGAAAAGTGCGAGGTCATCCACATGGGTACTAAAAGAAATCCGATAAATTTTGGGTATACGATAAATCGCACAAATCTAAGGGCTGTCAATTCGACTAAATACCTAGGAATTACAATTACGAGCAACTTAAATTGGAAAGACCAAATAGATAATATTGTGGGGAAGGCGAAACAAAGACTGCGCTTTGTTGGCAGAAGACTTAGAAGATTCGACAAACCCAGTAAAGAGACAGCTTACATTATACTTGTCCGTCTTCTGCTGGAATACTGCTGCGCGGTGTGGGATCCTTACCAGGTAGGATTGACGGAGGGCATCGAAAAAGTGCAAAGAAAGCAGTTCGTTTCGTGTTATCGCGCAGTGGGGGTGAGAGTGTCACTGACATGATACGCGAGTTGGGGTGGCAGTCACTGAAACAAAAGCGGTTTTCTTTGCGGCGAGATCTATTTACGAAATTTCAATCACCAACTTTCTCTTCCGAGTGCGAAAATATTTTGTTGACACCCACCTACGTAGGGAGAAATAATCATCATAATAAAATAAGAGAAATCAGAGCTCGAACGGAAAGATTTAGACGTTCCTTTTTCCCACGCGCCATTCGATAGTGGAATGGTAGAGAAGTAGTATGAAAATTGTTCGATGAAACCTCTGCCAAGTACTTAAGTGAGAATTGGAGAGTAGCCATGTAGATGTAGATGTAGACGTCAAAAGGCCACCTGACATCACTCAATGGACGTCCAGTAGCGGTACTGGCATGCAAATTCCAGCCTTCGGCGCCGATAAACAGCAGTTGGTATGAGTGTATGAACCAGTCTCCTGCAGTGGAGGCTCATATGCAGCCACGTTCGCTGAACGGTCATTCAGGAGACACTGCTGGTAGCCCCTCGGTTCATCAGGGCGGTCAGTTCCTCAACAATGGCACGTCTATTCGCCCTACACATCACCGCAGACGTCGTTCAGCCCTGTCATATTTGGCCAGTTGTACACCACAGTTGCCTCGCCACCGCTTTTGGATAGAACTACACTAATGGCCATTAAAATTGCTGCACCAAGAAGGAATTCAGATGATAAACGGGTATTCATTGGACAAATATATTATACTACAACTGACATGTGATTACATTTTCACGCAATTTGGGTGCGTAGATCCTGAGAAATCAGTACCCAGAACAACCACCTCTGGCCGTAATAACGGCCTTGATACGCCTGGGCATTGAGTCAAACAGACCTTGGATGGCGTGTACAGGTACAGCTGCCCATGCAGCTTCAACACGATACCACAGTTCACCAAGAGTAGTGACTGGCGTATTGTGACGAGCCAGTTGCTCGGTCACCATTGACCAGATGTTTTCAATTGGTGAGACATGTGGAGAATGTGCTGGCCAGGACAGCAGTCGAACATTTTCTGTATCCAGAAAGGCCCGTACAGGACCTACAACATGCGGTCGTGCATTATCCTGCTGAAATGTAGGGTTTCGCAGGGATCGAATGAAGGGTAGAGCCACGAGTCGTAACACATCTGAAATGTAACGTCCGCTGTTCAAAGTGCCGTCAATGCGAACAAGAGGTGACCGAGACGTGTAACCAATGGCACCCCGTAGTATCACGCAGGGTGATACGCCAGTATGGCGATGACGAATACACGCTTACAATGTGCGTCCACCGTGATGTCACCAAACACGGATGCGACCATCATGATGCTGTAAACAGAAGGTGGATTCATCCGAAAAAATGACGTTTTCCCATTCGTGCACCCAGATTCGACGTTGAGTACACCATCGCAGGCGCTCCTGTCTGTGATGCAGCCTCAAGGGTAACCGCAGCCATGGTCTCCGAGCTGATAGTCCATGCTGCGTCCACCGTGATGTCACCAAACACGGATGCGACCATCATGATGCTGTAAATAGAAGGTGGATTCATCCGAAAAAATGACGTTTTCCCATTCGTGCACCCAGATTCGACGTTGAGTACACCATCGCAGGCGCTCCTGTCTGTGATGCAGCCTCAAGGGTAACCGCAGCCATGGTCTCCGAGCTGATAGTCCATGCTGCTGCACTGTTCGTGCAGATGGTTGTTGTCTTGCAAACGTCCCCATCTGTTGACTCAGGGATCTAGACGTGGCTGCACGATCCGTTACAGCCATGGGGATAAGATACCTGTCATCTCGACTGCTAGTCATGCGAGGCCGTTAGGATGCAGCACGGCGTTCCTTATTACCCTCCTGAGCCCATCGATTCCATATTCTGCTAACAGTTATTGGATCTCGACCAACGCGAGTAGCAATGTCGCGATGCGATAAACCGCAATCGCGATAGGCTACAATCCGACCTTCATCAAAGTCGGAAACGTGATGGTACGCATTTCTCCTCCTTACACGAGGCATCACAACAACGTTTCACCAGGCAACGCCGGTCAACTGCTGTTTGTGTATGAGAAATCGGTTGGAAACTTTTCTCATGTCAGCACGTTGTAGGTGTTGCCACCGACGCCAACCTTGTGTGAATGCTCTGAAAAGCTAATCATTTGCATATGACAGCATCTTCTTCCTGTCGGTTAAATTTCGCGTCTGTAGCACGTCATCTTCATGGTGTAGCAATTTTAATGGCCAGTAGTGTATTTTTCCATGCACGGTGTACTTTAAACACGGCGTCACACGAACTGTTTACAAATTTAACCGTTTTGTAAATGCTGGCCCGAAAGCCAACGATCATGACGTCCCCCCCAAAATGCTTCATATACCCTCCACTGCTGGTGCTGTCACCTGCCGTCTGTGAGTTGTTATCGCACGTTGACATCGAACGCAGATGGTGGTCACAGTAATGTCACAGGACTGTGTATGTAAGATGTAGACAGCGTTTCATTCAGGGGTGCACAAAAATATGGAATCACGAAAATCACAACAGATTACCATACCTAATACGTTGTAGGAAATCGGAAATCCGTTGGCTTTCAAAACAGCTTCCAATCGCCTCATAATGGATAAGTACAGGTCTTATATAGCTTTCAAGAGAATCATATAACATTCTTTCTGCAAAATAGTGACAAGTTCAGGTAACGATGATGGACGGGGATCACATACTATTCTCTCCAAAGTCGACCACAGACTTTATATAGCGAACTGGTGACTGTGGTGATCAGGGGTTGTGCAATAATTCATCCACATGCTCGCAAAACCAGTCCCCAACAATGCAAATTCTGTGAACAGGGACCCTGTTATCTTGAAACACAGCCTCACCATTGGGGAAAAAAACATTGGACCATGAAATGGCCATGATCGGTAAAAATGGTCACATGATCCTTGGCATTAATGTGACCTTGCAGAGTAATGATGGGAGTCATGTAATACCACGATATGGCTTGCTGCCCAAGTCACTGAACCCCACAATGTTTCACTCTTGGGAAGTAAACTCGAACAGAAGTTAGACACAGCGTGAAACAAGAGTCATCCGACAAAATGAGACTTTTCCATTGCTCCATAATCAAAGTTTTATGGATTCGGCACCACGTTTTCAAAAATGGTTCAAATGGCTCTGAGCACTATGAGACTTAACTTCTGAGGTCATCACTCCCCTAGAACGTAGACCTACTTAAAGCTAACTAACCTACTGACAACACACACATCCATGCACGAGGCAGGATTCGAACCTGCGACCGTAGCAGTCACGCGGTTCCAGACTGCAGCGCCTAGAACCGCTCGGCCTCTCCGGCCGGCACCACGTTTTCCTGTTAAGGGCACTTGCATCACTGATGGGTGATTTTGGAACACCAGCTAGCCTCGCAATTCCCAGCTTGTAGAGCTTAATTTGTGTTGCGTTGATGCTGACGGGATTCGCGAGTGCGATTTCAGTTCTGCAGTGACTTTTGCAGCTATCATCCTCTTATTTTTCGTTACAATCCTCTTCAATGACCGTCTGTCAGGATCACTCAACACACACACTAGTCCGTGTTGTGACGGAGCGGATGACGGTTTTTCGCTTTCTCTGTATGCGGCATAGGTCTTCCAAGCGGGCTCTCTTGAAACACAAAAAACTTCGGCTCCTATGGTTACGGAAGCACCCACCGTATTAGCTCCAACAATTTGCCCATATTCGACTTCACCTAGCTCCGACATAATGCACTGACAACGTCACAGAACATTTTTCTGGCCACGACTGCCATTTTCGACGTATTGAGGGAACTGCAGAGGCGCCTTTCGAGGTCAAATGCAACAGCGCAACCTGCAAGTTTGGCTAGCATCTGCATTTGTGGTGAAGCATGCATTTCTTGCGGTGTTTCCATATTTTTGTTCAACCTTTGTATGAGCTTTCGCATGTTCTACTATCACAATACACTGTGAAGGGACAGCGTAGTATCAAGCGGCACCGCCTTGTATTGCGTATTGACTTATTATAAAAAGTTCTCAATACAAAATATATGCCACACCTCACACACCCATATTTCGTACCCATTCCTTGTCCATCGAATAAAGGACTCGTTAGTAATAATAATGAGTGTATGGCATTGGTGGCCGGGAGACTCCTCGCGGGGCGGTTCGGCCGCCGCTCCACAAGTTCTTTAACGCCACTACGGCGTCTTGCGAGTGAATGAGGATGAAATGATGATGAAAGACACACAACACCCAGTAATCTCGAGGCAGAGTAAATCTCCGTCCCCGCCGGGAATCGACCCCGGGACCCCATGCGCGGGAAGCGAGAACGCTACCGCAAGACCACGAGCCGCGGACGACTCGTTAATAATGATCCGGAGGTAACGAGGAGTTCTGTGACTGAAGAGACAGATTGCTGGGTGATATAGGTCAAACACTGTCTTACGCTAACGATGGAACGGACAATAACCTCGGTATCATAGGAAGAGCATAATTGTTTTAGATTCATCGAACAAAAAATAAAAACTGCACAAAAACTAAAGTTTTTCAATCATTAGTTTATAGCATGTAGATCTGCAAAACTATTTCACTATGGTACGCATCGATGAATCCAAACTTGCAGACTGACAATGTTTCATTATTTGCCTGTCAGTCAGTATTACGTTATTCAGTTTAGATCTCAGTATAATTATGAAATCAGTGGATCAGATGAGGCGGGAATGGGTCAGTAACTTACTCCTCTGAACAGAGTACATATTCATCCAGCGAGCAATTCAGCATAGCCTATGTGGGCTCATTCACCAGACGTAACAATTGCGAAAGTTACATGGGGATTGGAGAGATGTCCTAATCTCCTTCTCCCTCCTCTCTCTATCCATCACCTCCCCCCCCCCCCCCGCCCCCTCTCTCTGACCATCTCCTCCTACCCTCTCTCTCTCTCCATGTCCTTCTTTCCGCTCTGTCTGACGATCTACTTCTTCCCCCAGCTACATGTCCATTTCCTACCCCCGCCATTCTCTGGCCATATCCTCTTCCCCCTTTCTCTTACCTTGAACCATGTTTGTTGTTACTGCCAATAAAATCCTGAAGTCTCTTAAAATGAATGCCAAATCGGTTGGGATCATTGGTATAGGGGTATGAGTGACCTTCCCTGCTTCTGATCTATGAGGATAACAGCATCAATGACAGTATTTCGCGTAGTTTTAATCTGCGAACATGCAGGATTACAAAGTTTCGAACGATTCAGATTCTGTAGTAGTATTGTAGCCTAATCATAAACCGATGAACTATGCATACAAGTTTCATGTTTTCTGCTAGAAACGAATGAGAGAAGAAAAACAAACCCTCACGTAGCTGTGTATGCAATATATATTTGAAACTGAGGGGTTTATTACGAAAACCAGACAAGTACAGAAATGGATTGTTTGAGCTAATACAGCGGTGCCCTTCTCTGTCACCACATGTATTTCATGGCGGAATTTGTTTCAACAAAATCCAGACAGATCCAAAGAAAAATCCATTTGAATATCTTGCTCCTCTACAAAAAGCAACTATTCCCTTGTTATTTCTACAAAAGCCAGACAAGTCCATGATTCGTGAGTTTCCTATTCTCATCTTGCTGGACTGATTACTATGCATCACAGTCCGAGGAAACGCTCCAGGATAGACAGACGAAGGAGGACGTCGTAATCATGCGGATCCATTTTTTTTTTTTTTTTTTTTGCAAGTTGGAAATTGAAGGAAATAAAATTCCAATTTGTAAAATAGCATTCCTTAGCTTTCATGGAATAAGCAACACAAACTGTGCATAGTCCAGAACAGTACTGTAATGTATGGACACTCTCCAAAACATAAAAGAGGTTCCCATAATAACAGACCAAAAAAGATACCAGAGTGGATTGTTCAGTTGACTGAATGCCATATAAACCGCTTTGAAACAAGGAAATCACACTATTCCCTGCCTGATAACCAAAATCGAAAATACCTGCCTGAAGATTTGATCACAAGTGATATGCGTCTTGAATTTTCAGACAAGTACCACACTCTTCCTTATGAAAGCTACTGGACAGTATATAAAATTTTTCACGTACATTTTGGATATCTCAGGTGTGATAAATGTACTATATATGATTCATTGAACAGCAAAGTAAAAGCTGAGGGCACTTGAAAAGGGCAGAAGCCTTTGTAAGCATGAAATGAAACTGCACTAAGGAACTTGTTTCTATCGCACTTTGAGTCAAACAACATTTACTAAACAAGGCAATTATACTATAATGTTTTTGGGATTCACGGTCTGGCAGATGACTCAGTTCAGTTTACCGCTGTCTTGAAGATGAAGAAAGGAATGGTCCTAATCAAGTGACATACACGATTTTGAACTACATAAATAACGTTCCATTAGAAAATTGGACATGAGCTTGTTCTACTCAGTGATGGGTGTCCTGGGCAGAACAAATACGAACAAAAATAAAGTTATGGTTCAGTTCTCGACCAGTCAAATGCAAATCTTGAAGATTTATGAAAGGATCACATTTTTGTTTCCAGTGCGAGGACACAGCTATTTATCATATGATCAAGACATCTCTTTGATAGGGCACAAGAAGCGAAACTCAAAGACTGCAGAAATTCCTGAATTTGGACCGGAAAAATCGTTGAATCCCCCCAGCTGACAGTATTGAAACATGATGATTTCGTATAAATTAAACGTGCTAGTGAATCATTGTGGTTGAAAACGCCTAAACCTGCACTCAAATTGCAGCAGGCATGCATGGTTCACAATGATGTGGAAGGTAGGTTTTGTGTCTCATTGCGAAACCCTTAGATTGGCTCATGGAATAGGCATATCATAGTTAAGAGAAGTCCTACTGCAGAATATACACTACTTTGGAGCAACATTAGTTCCACAACAAGCATCCAGGTGTTGTGCCAGCTAAAGCTATTTGATGCAGTTCGTGGAAGAAAACTGTACTGAAGAGGAGAAGATGGCAGTTGTTGTTGATGTTGTTGCCGGTGATGATGATGATGATGATAACTGTGATGGGTGCGAGGGTTAAAAACAGCTGATAATGGAATAATAGGAATAACTAAACTGCCATTTTCAATTTGTTGTGTTCATTGTCAAATACTCTCAGAAAGCATTTTCAAAACACAATAAATTAGACCAGTAATAAATATTAGGGGTTTTTTCGTAATTTTCTAGAAAAACCGAACAATTCTAAAGAAAACATGCTCCTTAAGAATCAACTATAGACTGTTCACTTAAAAACAAACATCAGTGAAACAGGTGTTACTATTTAAAATGCTATGAACATCGTTTGGACACTTTTCATCTTTCAGTTTGAATGGTGGATGGTTTTCTTTGTGATTCCTGAATAATCACAATTTTTTGGCGGAAAACCAGGGCATCTCAGATATTCATAGGCGCTTGCAGAATGTCTACGGTGATCTGGCAGTGGACAAAAGCACGGTGAGTCGTTGGGCAAAGCGTGTGTCATCATGGCCGCAAGGTCAAGCAAGACTGTCTGATCTCCCGCGTGCGGGCCGGCCGTGCACAGCTGTGACTCCTGCAATGGCGGAGCATGCGAACACACTCGTTCGAGATGATCGACGGTTCACCATCAAACAACTCAGTGCTCAACTTGACATCTCTGTTGGTAGTGCTGTCACAATTGTTCACCAGTTGGGATATTCAAAGGTTTGTACCCGCTGGGTCCCTCGTTGTCTCACCGAACACCATAAAGAGCAAAGGAGAACCATCTGTGCGGAATTGCTTGCTCGTCATGTGGCTGAGGGTGACAATTTCTTGTCAAAGATTGTTACAGGCGATGAAACATGGGTTCATCACTTCGAACCTGAAACAAAACGGCAATCAATGGAGTGGCGCCACACCCACTCCCCTACCAAGAAAAAGTTTAAAGCCATACCCTCAGCCGGTAAAGTCATGGTTACAGTCTTCTGGGACGCTGAAGGGGTTATTCTGTTCGATGTCCTTCCCCATGGTCAAACTGTCAACTCTGAAGTGTATTGTGCTACTCTTCAGAAATTGAAGAAACGACTTCAGCGTGTTCGTAGGCACAAAAATCAGAACGAACTTCTCCTTCTTCATGACAACGCAAGACCTCACACAAGTCTTCGCACCCGAGAGGAGCTCACAAAACTTCAGTGGACTGTTCTTCCTCATGCACCCTACAGCCCCGATCTCGCACCGTCGGATTTCCATATGTTTGACCCAATGAAGGACGCAATCCGTGGGACGCACTACGCGGATGATGAAGAAGTTATTGATGCAGTACGACGTTGGCTCCGACATCGACCAGTGGAATGGTACCGTGCAGGCATACAGGCCCTCATTTCAAGGTGGCGTAAGGCCGTAGCATTGAATGGAGATTACGTTGAAAAATAGTGTTGTGTAGCTAAAAGATTGGGGAATAACCTGGTGTATTTCAATGCTGAATAAAACAACCCCTGTTTCAGAAAAAAAATGTGTTGCATTACTTATTGAACTGCCCTCGTAATAAGCCCTCAGTTATTTATGAGGAGAAGGAATACATATGGGATAAACAGTTAGTCCAGTGGTTTAAAAGCCCCACTATCTTAGTTAAAACTGACTGCAAGAAAGATCACGAAACGGCACAATTTGACAGCACAGCGTTTTCTTCCTCGCAGTCGCATTTAACAAAAACAGTACATTGATGTTTAAAATATGTATAGGTCATATCCTCCCTTGTGGTGATCACACATGGCCAGCCGGAACCCTGAAGACGAGTGCCCCTACCCTCACGCCCCCACTGATATTACACTACTCGACCAGCCGGCCAAATGGACACCTACAAGAAGTTCCCTTTCAAACTCAGTCAGCTGCTGATAATGCTGCCTCACACGGGTCCTTCACAGTGATCACTTAACAACTAACACTGTTCGAGCCCCTTATGTACCCAGGCCTGGTAACAACACTACACTCGAACAACGCTAATGCCCTGTGGTGGCAGTTCTACTTGTCACAAAGAACTGAAATTCTAATCGTTTACATACTAGCCACTGGTATGTACAAAGTAACATCAATATCTGGCCTTGTCTACTGAGTGCTTGACGTTTTTTTTATCCTGCAGCTTATATGACATTTCGTACAACACTTCTGTTATATAAGGAAGCTTCACTCAAAGAAGTATAACATATTATAGATTGTGAAGTAATTAAGTTCACCAGACAAAAAATTATTCACCATTTACCTTACAGCATGTAACACTTCCAATAGTCTTCAGAGATCTTCACGTTAAACCTGGAATAGACGACACAGTGAATGTAGATGACATCAGTGTTTAACTAGTCCCGCCATAAGGAACTGACATGATAAAGTGGATGCAGACTGCAAAGTCTGGCTCATTGCTAAACAAAAAAACAAAAAAACAAAAATTATGAAGGCGAGTCCACAGAATCAGGGTTGGTCCTAACTTACAATCGGATCCTTCTGGCGACCACTAGACTCACCTACATATGTAACCCCAATCATACTGTCGTCACTGAAGGAAACTTTATTCACCTAATAATTATTTGAAAAATTTACATTATTGTAAGTGGCAGACGTGACAAGACGCCCTGAAAAGTGGTATTCAATCGAAACAGGTATCAGTGACCATAAGGTAGTTATAGAAAAAAAATTACCCATGTACAAAAGGCTACTGAAACAAGTAGAAGGATTTACATTTGCAGCAAATTACTTAAAGCAGCAGTAGTGTCGTATCTCAAGAATGAACCCGAAACATTTAGAGAGGAGAGGATCATGTAGACCTATTGTGACTTAGGCTTAGAAGAATAGTTGATAATGCAAATGATGTGCACCTAGTAGGAAAGATCATGATGGGAGGTTTCGGCATAAAGTCAAGCGCCGGCACGCCAGTTGGGAACGAGAGAGCACAGAGGGCTGCGATGAAATCAGCCAACTGCACGCTGACCGAACTTGTCCAGGACGACAATGCGACAGCTGCGGCCTCTATGCGAAGAGGACATAAGCGCTGCGCCCGACTGGTCACGACCCAGTTCTACAATAGCTTCAAGACTAGTCATTTCGCTTGTCCTATGTAGCATTGTCTGTACTGAAGAAACTTGCTTATTTTGTCTGTCACCCTTTGCTTGCGATACATCTATGTAATTCTCGAAGCTAAGTATTGTCATGTACTTTTCGTAATAAAACTCATTAATATGATTTGTTTGAACTGTTTGCCTTGCGATCCGAGAAAGCAGGTTTCCTAGACACCCCACAATTGACGACTAGGCAGGATTCAACATTTAGCAACGAGTATTAAGAAGAACCCCGTGCCTGGCTGCCACGAATTTTCTTTTCTGTTTTGCTGGCGCCTTAATTAAGGCTTTGCCTTTTTCTTTGCAGGGGTGTGTTTACTTGCTGTAATAGTGTTTCTTAAAGTATTTTTGCTGATCAGCGTTTTCAGGCGAGCGTTGAACAACTTTTCTTTGCTTGTGTGCTTATTTTTGTTGCCTACCTTGCCTGTTTATCGCAATGAGCAACCCACCTAAACCATCTCCTGCTCAGGCACCTCAGATTCAAACTATAGATGCGCCGCAGCTAACATAGATGTTTCAGTTACGGACCCAGGAAATTGCCTCCCTGCTAAACATGGTACAGCAGCTCGTGGCGAACCAATCTACCAACACAACGCCTCAAGCAACGACGGTAACTCCAAGTCCTATACCGCCTTTTCGCCAGTTTAATGAAAAAGATGAGAAGTGGGTCGAGTGGTTGCAACAGTTTGACGCCCACGTATTTGCCCACAACGTACTAGTTACTGTGAATCTACATTACGTTTTTCAACGGTAGGAAGTGCAGTGTTTCGCCTCATTCAGAAATTGTTCCCTAACACAACTCCGAGTGAACTTTCCTATGATCGGGTTGTATATTCGCTAACTAACTATTGTGACTAACAAGTGAATGTGGTGGTGGCTAGGTACCAATTCTTTCGTTGCCAGAAAAGGTCAGAACAAACTTATCACGACTGGGTTACAAATTTGCAGGGTATGACGAGGAAATGCAAATTCAAATGTGCGTGTGGTACTTTATATTCAGCTGTTATGTTGCGTGATGAGATCGTGTACACTGTAACTGATGTCAGACTTAGAGAACAGATTTTGAAACAGTCCGATCCATCACTTCAGCACGTAGTGCACCTACTGTATCAGGACGATTGAGGTGCAGCCACCAAATTGTCGGTTTGAATCATCCCTTGCTTACGACCGGCCCAGTGGGCAGCGACATCTCACGCGTGCCATGCCACGTAAACAGCTCTCTAAACATTCAAACGGTATAAGTCATGTCCTCAGTACTATTCACGGCACAAACGCCCCCCTTCTAACAGCCGGGTACCGCAAGTCTCTAGAGGAACGGAAGGTTCCAAATGATTGGAAAAAAGCACAGGTAGTTCCAGTTTTCAAGAAGGGTCGTCGAGCAGATGCGCGAAACTATAGGCCTTGACATCGATCTGTTGTAGAATTTTAGAACATGTTTTTTGCTCGCGTATCATGTCGTTTCTCATTTCTGGAAACCCAGAATCTACTCTGTAGGAATCAACATGGACTCTCTTTATTTGTTCATGAGACCCAGAAAATATTAGATACAGGCTCCCAGGTAGATGTCATTTTCCTTGACTTCCGGAAGGCGTTCGATACAGTTCCGCCTGTCGCCTGATAAACAAAGTTAGAGCCTACGGAATATCAGAACAGCTGTGTGGTTGGATTGAAGAGTTTTTAGCAAACAGAACACAGAATGTTGTTCTCAATGAAGAGACGTCTACAGACGTTAAAGTAACCTCTGGCGTGCCACAGTGGAGTGTTAAGGGACCATTGCTTTTCACAATATTTATAAATGACCTAGTAGATAGTGTCGGAAGTTCCATGTGGCTTTTCGCGGACGATGCTGTAGTATACAGAGAAGTTGCAGCATTAGAAAATTGCAGCGAAATGCAGGAAGATCTGCAGCGAATAGGCACTTGGTGCAGGGAGTGGCAACTGACCCTTAACATAGACAAATGTAATGTATTGCGAATACTTAGAAAGAAGGATCCTTTATTGTATGATTGTATGATAGCGGAACAAACACTGGTAGCAATTACTTCTGTAAAATATCTGGGAGTATGCCTACGGAACGATTTGAAGTGGAATGATCATATAAAATTAATTGTTGGTAAAGCGGGTGCCAGGTTGAGATTCATTGGGAGAGTCCTTAGAAAAGTTAGTCCATCAAAAAAGGAGGTGGCTTACAAAACACTCGTTCGACCTATACTTGAGTATTGCTCATCAGTGTGGGATCCGTACCAGATCAGGTTGACAGAGGACATAGAGAAGATCCAAAGAAGAGCGGCGCGTTTCGTCACAGGGTTATTTGGTAACCGTGATAGCGTTACGGAGATGTTTAGCAAACTCAAGTGGCAGACTCTGCAAGAGAGGCGCTCTGCATCGCGGTGTAGCTTGCTGTCCAGGTTTCGAGAGGGTGCGTTTCTGGATGAGGTATCGAATATGTTGTTTCCCCCTACTTATACCTCCCTAGGAGATCACGAATGTAAAATCAGAGAGATTCGAGCGCGCACGGAGGCTTTCCGGCAGTCGTTCTTCCCGCGAACCTTACGCGACTGGAACACGAAAGGGAGGTAATGACTGACACTGGCACGTAAAGTGCCCTCCGCCACACACCGCTGCGTGGCTTGCGGAGTGTAGATGTAGATGTAGATGTAGACAAGCACAGTGTTACGCTTGTGGCAAGAAAGATCACGTACAGTCCGTATGCTTGCAACAGAACAAACATATGAATTCTGCCCACTCACAAAAATCTACTCAAAAGGCCCATGTAATAAATTCAATGTATTCAAGCTGGCTTTTGAAAATATCAAAACCTGCAACCAAACAGTTTCTTCAGTGCTACGCCAGTCCAACGAACTTTTTGTTCATTTACATATTAATGGGAAACGTGTGAAATTTCAGTTGGAAATGGGTGCCTTTGTTACATTGCTGAATCGTAACATGTATGAACTGTTAGGCTCCTCTTGCCTGTCTACAAGTAGCACGCACCTGACGGCTTATAGTGGACAAGACATTCCCATTCTCGGAAAATCTATTTTGCCTGTTATGTATCGCTTGCATATGCGAACAGTGACTTTCAATGTGCTACAATCACGCGATTGTGAGAACATATTTGACCTCGATTCATTTGATTTGCTTGGCTTTAAAATTCAGGACAATGTGTTGTCAGTGACAGCATTCAACGCCAAAGACAGTGCTGAACGAATTCCCTGAACTCTTTTCTGAAGGTTTAGCCAAGGCTAGCAATTTTGTTGCACATATCACTATGAAAGACAATGTTCAGCCGAAATTTTGCCGGGCCAGACCTGTTCCCATTGCATTACGGGACAAAGTCACTGCTGAACTTAAAGGACTGCAAGACAGCGGAGCTATTGGGCCCATACAAGCTAGTCAGTGGGCAATTCCATTGGTTTTGCTCCCAAACCTGCAAGTCGCATTCGCATCTGTTGGCTTTAAGTCTACAATCAACCCTCAACCTGTGATTGATTCTTATCTACTGCCACGCCCAGAGGATCTCATGGACAGTTTAGGTGGTGGTTGTGGCTTTTCCAAAATTGATTTGCGCGACGCATATCTTCAAAAATGTTCAAATCTGTGTGAAATCTTATGGGACTTAGCTGCTAAGGTCATCAGTCCCTAAGCTTACACACTACTTAACCTAAATTATCCTAAAGACAAACACACACACCCATGCCCGAGGGAGGACTCGAAACTCCGCCGGGATCAGCCGCACAGTCCACGACTGCAGCGCCTTAGACCGCTCGGCTAATCCTGGGCGGCGCATATCTTCAAATACCACTCTATGAAGTATCTCCGAAATTGTGTGTTGTGAACACTCATTTTGGCTCCTTTAAATATTTACGTTTGCCTTTTCGGCAGTGCTTCCGCATCCGACATTCTCCAACAGTATTTGGAACAGCTGACTGCTCAAGTACCAAACTGATCAAACTATTTGGACAATATTGTCGTAGCAGGTCGTACACCTGAAGAGCACATTGCAAATTTGCGTGCTTTGTTGCGTGTGTTATCTGATGCAGGACTAAAGTGCAGACTGGACAAGTCTGATTTTTTAAATCCTGAGTTGCAATATCTTGGTCATGTCATAAACAGTAAAGGTGTACACCATCTTCAGTCACATTTGTTAGCTATACGTGACGTGCCGGTTCCTCGCAATGTCACAGAATTTCAGTCAGTTTTAGGGAAAATGAGCTATTATATTCGGTTCATACGGAACGCTGCACAAATCGCAACTCCATTGCATCGCATGCACCGCAAGAACGTCCTCTTTGCTTGGACAGATGAGTGCCAAGAAGCTTTTCAAAACCTTAAAGATGCAGTGCTCATTGATCGATACTTGGTTCACTTTGGTCCTGACAAACCAGTTGAAAGTTGACGCTTCTTCTTACGAAATCGGTGCAGTGCTCTCACGCAGAACAGGTGCTACAGACAGACCTATTGCTTTCGCATCAAAAGTGCTGTCCAAAGCTTGGTGTAACTATTTACAAATAGAAAAAGAGGCATTGGCTACTGTGTATGGTGACACCAAATTCCACCATTATTTGAATGGCAGAAAATTCTGCTCAGTAATGGATAACAAGCCATTGCAGTCCTAGTTTCATCCGACGAAGCCGATTCCTGTACGAACTGCACAAGAATTGCAACTACGGGCTTTGTTGTTGCCTCAATACCAGTACGAGATTGTGTATCGTCCGACAGCTCAACATGGTAATGCGGACGCACTTTCAGATCTCCCGATCGGCTCTGATACAGACTTTGACGCTTCTGCTGTATCTTGTTGTCGCATCGATGCTCAGGATCCTGAATTGCTGCAATACTGTCCTCTGAACTATAGAAAAATTGCACTCGCCACGAAAGCTAACTCACATCTGAACATTTTGTTAAAATACATACGCACATGTTGCGTAGCATGGAGAACTCTGCAGTACCCCGATGCTTTGCACCTCGGCATAGCCTCGCTATACAGCTAGGTGTGATTGTTGTTCAAAATGACAGTGGACAGTCATGTGTGTTGGTTCCTAAAGCTTTGCAAAAAGAAGTGTTGCAGTTACTTCACCAAGGACACTGTGCGTACGAAACAGTTAGCGCGTCGACACTTGGCAGGGTATGGACACCCAAACAGAACAGATGACGTCACAGTTTCATGCGTGTACGGAAAGTCAGTCTGCTCTGCCACAAGAATTTTCTGATTGGCATAAGTCGCAATCAGCATGGCATCGTGTGCACATAGACTTTTCGGGACCTCTTTGGAACACTTGCTGGTTGATTGTGGTAGACTCTACACCTACATCTACATCCATACTCCGCAAGCCACCTGACGGTGTGTGGCGGAAGGGACTTTGAGTGCCTCTATCGGTTCTCCCTTCTATTCCAGTCTCGTATTGTTCGTGGAAAGAAAGATTGTCGGTATGCCTCTGTGTGGGCTCTAATCTCTCTGATTTTATCCTCATGGTCTCTTCGCGAGATATACGTGGGAGGGAGCAATATACTGCTTGACTCCTCGGTGAAGGTATGTTCTCGAAACTTCAACAAAAGCCCGTACCGAGCTACTGAGCGTCTCTCCTGCAGAGCCTTCCATTGGAGTTTATCTATCATTTCCTTAACGCTTTCGCGAGAACTAAATAATCCCGTAACGAAGCGCCCTGCTCTCTGTTGGGTCTTCTCTATCTCCTCTATCAACCCTATCTGGTACGGATCCCACACTGGTGAGCAATATTCAAGCAGTGGGCGAACAAGTGTACTGTAACCTACTTCCTTTGTTTTCGGATTGCATCTCCTTAGGATTATACCAATGAATCTCAGTCTGGCATCCGCTTTACCGACGATCAACTTTATATGATCATTCCATTTTAAATCACTCCTAATGCATACTCCCAGATAATTCACGGAATTAACTGCTTCCAGTTGCTGACCTGATATATTGTAGCTAAATGATAAAGGATCTTTCTTTCTATGTATTCGCAGCACATTACACTTGTCTACATTGAGATTCAATTGCCATTCCCTGCACCATGCGTCAATTCGTTGCAGATCCTCCTGCATTTCAGTACAATTTTCCATTGTTACAACCTCTCGATATACCACAGCATCATCCGCAAAAAGCCTCAGTGAACTTCTGATGCTATCCACAAGGTAATTTATGTATATTATGAATAGCAACGGTCCTACGACACTCCCCTTCGGCATACCTGAAATCACTCTTACTTCGGAAGACTTCTCTCCATTGAGAATGACATGCTGCCTTCTGTTATCTAGGAACTCTTCAATCCAATCACACAATTGGTCTGATAGTCCATATGCTCTTACTTTGTTCATTAAACGACTGTGGGGAACTGTATCGAACGCCTTGCGGAAGTCAAGAAACACGGCATCTGCCTGTGAACCCGTGTCTATGGCCCTCTGAGTCTCGTGGACGAATAGCGCGAGCTGGGTTTCACACGACCGAAACTCATGCTGATTCCTACAGAGTAGATTTCTAGTCTCCAGAAAAGTCATTATACTCGAACATAATACGTGTTCCAAAATTATACATCTGATCGACGTTAGAGATATAGGTCTATAGTTCTGCCCATCTGTTCGACGTCCCTTCTTGAAAATGGGTATAACCTGCGCCCTTTTCCAACCCTTTGGAACGCTACGCTATTCTAGAGACCTACGGTACACCGGTGAAAGAAGGCGGGCAAGTTCCTTTGCGTATAGCAAGTTTCCCTTTGCTGTGCCAATGAACTCGACAACGTCACGCAGCACAGTTCAGACTCTGTCCTTCATTTTATGCCTCGAAGGTTTGCCTGAAGTCATAGCGTCGGACAACGGTTCTCAGTTCACGCCACATGAAGCTGAAACATTCTGTGAAGGCATTGGTTCAAATGGCTCTGAGCACTATAAGGTCATCAGTCCCCTAAAAAAAAAAAGAAAAAAAAAGTTCAAATGTGTGTGAAATCTTATGGGATTTCACTGCTAAGGTCATCAGTCCCTAAGCTTAGACACTACTTAACCTAAATTATCCTAAGGACAAACACACAAACCCATGCCCGAGGGAGGACTCGAACCTCCGCCGGGACCAGCCGCACAGTCCATGGGTGCAGCGCCTTAGACCGCTCGGCTAATCCCACGCGGAAGTCCCCTAGAACTTAGAACTACTTAAACCTAACTAACCTAAGGACATCACACAAATCCAGGCCCGAGGCAGGAATCGAACCTGCGACCGTAGCGGTCGCGCGGTTTCAGACTGATGCACCTAGAACCGCTCGGTCACACCGGCAGGCAAACGCATTGGCATACAGGATCTAACTAGTGCACCGTTCCATCCACAATCCAACGGCGAAGCGGAGAGTTTTGTCAGAACCTTCAAGCAGCAGATGGCTAAACTTCGCACCATACACACGAGGGATCAAGCATTGCAACTGTTTCTCACCTCCTGTCATTCGCATCCACGAGATGGACCATCACCGGCGGAATTGCTTCACGGCCGCCGCCATCGGACACTGCTTCACCTGCTCCACCCTCTTCAGCATCCGACGTCGAAGGAATGCCGCTTCGCGCCGCATGATATTGTATTTCACAGGATTTTTAGCGGCAGCAGGCGGTGGGCGCGAGGCGAGATCCTTCGTCGACTTGGCGCATGCATTTATCTCATTTCAGGCCCAGGCGGACTGCGGCGCCGCCATCACAATCAGGTTTGACATTGTCATGTGCACGGTGATCCTTCTGTACCTCCTTCCCCAGACTTACGGATCCCGAAGACAGCGCAGCCACAGCAGCCGCCAGAGGGTGTCATCACGACACCGCGGGACGACCCCATGGAGATGGAGCCTTCGCCTCCTCCGCCTCCTCTCGTCCTACCGATGGAGCTGGACCCGCCCACGCCGCAGCAGCCAACGCCTTATACATCTTGCTATGGGCCTCATGAGGTGGATGCGTACCCTTCTGGGCGGTTTCAGTGGGACGTTTCCACCACAGAGCGGGCCGGATGGCGGGGTACGACAGGACGCCTGACGTCCCCTGTAGCCACAGCTTCCAGTCCATCGCAGCGTCTACACTCCTGCCTCCCCCGCCGTTGTCGTGCTCCATATTCGACGACAGTCCGTCAGTTTCGTGGGGACGAATGTTACGACGTAAAGTCAAGTACTGTCACTCCAGTCGGGAACGAGAGAGCACAGAGGGCTGTGAAGAAGACGTCAGCCAATTGCACGCTGACCGACCCCTCTCCAGGAAGACAACGCGACAGCAGCGGCCTCTATGCGAAGAGGACATAAGCGCCGCGCCAGACTGGTCGCGGCCCAATTCCACAATAGCTTCAGGACTAGTCATTTCGCTTGTACTATGTAGCATTGTCTGTACTGAAGAAACTTGCTTATTTTGTCTGTCGCCCTTTGCTTGCGACACACCTATGAAATTCTCAAAATTAAGTATTTACATGTACTTTTTCTAATAAAACTCCTTAATACGATTTGCTTGAACTGAAGCAGGTTTCCTAGACATCCCATAACTGACTACTAGGCAGTATTCAACAGGATGGACCCTCGGTGTAATACAGTCACCGTGAAGAAGTTTCGGAAGAAACAGAGGCTGGCACGTAATATGTATATAACTAAGGATACGGCTGCTAGTGGCAGGGAGATAATGAATGAATTAAGTTTAGCTATCAAGAGAGCATTGCATTAAGCCTTCACCGACTACGGAATCAGAATATCATCGAAAGATCTGTCACAAAAATCAAAAGAAATTATGATCATATGTAAAGACTGTTAGTGCTACAAAAGTTACTCATGGACTGAAAATTAGTATAGCAAAGCAAAAGCATAAACTCTGAACTCGGTTTTCAAACGATCCTTTACGGATGAAATTGCATGGGTATTGTTCAAATTTAATTCTTGCGCCACTGCAACTGTGAGTGATATAGATATTAGTGCAGTAGTGTCGAGAAACAGGAGAAATAGCTAAAACTAAACAAAGCTCCAAAGCCCTATGGAATTCCTATCAGATTCTATACCGAATTTTTCGCTGAGTTAGCCCTTCTTTTGGCTATAATCTACCGTAGATCCCTCGACCAAGAAAACCGTTCCCAATAGTTGGTAGAAAGCACAGATCACGCCAGTCTACAAGAAGGGTAGCAGAAGCAGTCAACATAACTAGCATCCATTATCCTTGCCACTCATTTTTTGTTGAATCTTAGAGAATTTCCTGAGCTAAGACGCAATGAGTACCTCGAACAGAATGACCTCCTCCATGCAAACCAACATGGATTCTGAAAACGTCGACCATGTGGAGTCCGGCTCGCACTTTTCTGACATGACATCCTGAAAGCATTTGACGACAGCAGTTAGGTGGATGCTGTATTTCTCGATATCCGAAAAGCATTTGACTCAGTACCACATCTATCCTTATTATCAGAAGTACGATCATGTGAGGAATCAAACGAAATTTGTGACTGGATTGAGGATTCTTGGTGAGGACTCATCGACAATTGTAGAAGTAATGTCGGATGTGTTCCAGGTAAGTGTGTTCTGACCCTAGCTGATCATATGGCATATTAATAACCTTGCAGACAATATCGATACAAATCTGACTTTTCGGAGATGATGTAGTTATGTAGAATGAAGCACTTTCTGAAGAAAGTTGCATAGATATTTAGTCACGTTTTGATAAAATTTTAAAGTGGTGCAAGGATTGGGAACTTGGATTAAATGTTCAGAAATGCAAAATTGTGCACATCACAAAACACAACATTATAATATTGTACGGCTACATTATCAACATGTTACAGTTGGAATATGACATACACATAGATGGGTGTAATAGTCTGTAGGGACATGAAATAGAAAGATCACATAGGTTCATTCGTAGGTGAAACAGGTGGGACACTTTTGCTTATTGTAGGAATACTAGGGAAATGCAATTAGTCTACAAAGGCGTTTGCTTGCAAATCACTTGTGCGAATCATCCTAGAATATTGCTCAGGTGTGTGAGACCCGTACCAAATAGCACTAGCAGGGATAGTGAACGTATACAGAGAAGAGCAGCAGATACCTATGACCATCTGGGTCATAGGTATCTTTGACCCGTGGGAGAGTGTCACAGAGGAGCTGAAGAAACAGAATTGGCAGACACTTGAATATAGACACAAACTGTCCCACGATAGCCTACTTACAAAGTTTTAAGGATCAGCTGTGAGAGATGAATCTAAGAATGTACTACAACCCCGTACGTATCGCTCCCGTAGGGGTCATGAGCACAAAATTAGACCACTTACGGTGCGCTCAGAGGCATTTCAGCAATCATTTTATCCATACCTCGTACGTCAATGGAACGGTAAAAAGCCCTAATAACTGGTACAATGGAAAGTACCCTCCGCCCCCAACTTCAGAGTGATTTGCAGAGTATGGGGATAGATGTAGTATCATTGGTCCTGAATGTTCGTGATGCCAGTCAGTCATACTTCCAGCGAGATGTACTTAACATTTTTGCAGTGGGTGATTGAGTTTGAAATGTTACAGTCGTTGTTAAGATGGGGAACTAATTACAAAATTTAGTCATCGAACAGTTAAATGTAGTAGCTCTGAAGCAAAATACCTCCTTCTTAATCCAAACAACCCATTTCCGTAGATTTAGAATATTCTCAGAATGCAACGAAGTCTCTCTCAACATGCAACAACTTTTACAACGATTGCTCCTAGAAGACTTATAGGCCTACGAAGTACAACGTATCGAGTATAAGTTACAGAAAGGAATAAATGTGATTCTTCTGATCAGATACAAGTATTCTGTCCTTCAAAGGCCATTTTTCGTGTCTCTGTAAAACTGCACGTGGGTAGCTTTTTTCGATAGGAGTGAGGAAAGATGTCTCCAATCGATTCGAGCCTCTCTGCATATTGTCCAGATAGTTCCGGGCACATACCGTGTCAGCTTTTCTAAGTATCGTTGAAAAATAGTTGAGGCAATGGATAAGCCACAAGGAAGTGAGATATAGTGGAATACACCAAATGGGGCATTGATCACAAAAATTGTTCGTGATGCCTTGTCCGAAGGAAGTTGAAGGCAAGTGTCCCACAGATCAATGTTCATGAAGATCTTGCGCCTTGCAAGGCATGCCATGATGTCTTCGACTCTTGGGATAGGGTAGGCGTCGATGATGGATTGGGAGTTATTCGTGGACTTGAAGCCTCCGCAAATCCTGAGTGACCCATTTGGACTTTTACACAGTGACGATCGGAGTAGCCCTATGACTATTAGGGACGGCTATCAAGATGCCCTCCTCTTGCAGGTGTTGTAATTTTTCTGTAGCTTATCCCAGAGTGCAAAAGGAACATTGAGTGTCTTGAAAAAATTGGGCATAGCCGACAGGAGGATGGTGACAGGGGCCTCAAACGCCGCGATGCCAGTAGAAGTCTATGAGAAAACGAACTTGTATATGTCGCATAAGTTCCGTAAATATGAACTGGCCTTATATAGGTGAAAACTGTATTCAGAGTCATGGACTTCCGAAGGAAACGCGTTAGATAGATACCTCAAGGGTATGTGGCATGAAAACGGTTACCTGGTACTGGACCTGAGCATTGAACTGCCTTTGACTTCAATGATGCCATTTCTATATTTTCAGAGTTGTCTAGAAAATGCCTGAAATTGATGGGAGTCCTTGGTGTTGATAAGTCACCCAATCAATGATTGTAGTGGAAGAACCTGTATAAATCTGGAAATCCAATGGAACACCATTGACATCCACTATAAGTGCTAAGAGTCTGTAGGAAATGGGGAGTATGGACGTGTAAGACAGCCAGAGAGTAGGCATCAGGCACCTCATGTAATCCTGGATTTGGGAGACCAGACATGCTCAATCCACGTTCATCTTGAGACGACTGACAGACGTCTACTCTGTGTCCAGATTATGCATTTCTATCAGTGGTAATAGCACTGTTTCCTTTGATGCATTATGAAATACTTATTGCAAGAGGGCAGCCGTTGTGGGTATCACACACCTGTAGGAGGTTTGTCTGAGACTGGTGATTCGGTTCGATGTGATCGCCGAGGTTGCGACTGGGACCGGCGATTCGGGCGGCCGGTAAACATTTGCGTGCGGTCTTGCAACGCCAAGGAAAACCTAACAGATAATTCAAAGGCCCTAAAAATGGGCAATCATGTATCAAACATAGGATATCTGAGTTTGGGGAGATCATTACAAAGTACTTCATCTGGTGAGTGGACGAGGATGATGTTTTGGACTAGAGATCTTGCGTAAGCTTGTTTATATTGAGGATTCGCACATGTAACACACAGTCGCTGGACGGACCCTGCAACCTAATAATCCACTCCCTTTACGATTGTCCACTGAGCTTAAGGCAGTTGGAAAACTTGGGACAGGCAGCCGAAACGTGCAGTTGCCACGAATCGAAATATTTGATGAGGCAAGACTTCAAACGTTCATACGCGCTGAGAATGACCTGTGGTACCATGGGATAGCAAATGTTGCTCATTACTGGCCACGTAGTTTGCCCATGGCTCGCTATTTTCGTCGAACATTTAGAATAGTATTATGACAGGCATTTGGAGGGTTTCAGCGCTGTCATGCTGATGGCCGCCGACATCTCGGTCACCAGTTACGTGGCCTGTTGCATGTTCTGGAGCAGCAGCAGTTCCTGGGCAGCAACACCCACTGGTTTAGATATACTGGAATGTAAATTCAATGTCAGGCACGTTTGACACAAAAGTTACATGCAAGAAAGTAATATGCGCCAGCGGCATAGTACCCGAGTGAAAACCACATTGGAATGGCCCAAGTGCGTCGGAATGCACAATGGACATGAATGGATGCAGTTGATCAGACAGGATTCTTACGTAAGTGTCAACTGTCAGAGTCGTACCTAGACATATAAAAGGTCCCATATCACTCCAACTGCACACGCCCTACACCATTACAGAGTCTCCACCAGCTTAAACAGTCCCTTGCCGACACGCAGGGTTCATGGATTGATGAGGTTGTCTCCATACGCGTATACGTCCATCCGCTCTATACAATTTGAAACTAGACTTGTCCGACCAAGCGACGTGTTTCCAGTCATCAAGAGTCCAATGTCAGAGTTGACGGGCTCAGGTGAGGCATAAAGCTTTGTGTAGTTCGGTCATCAAGGGTGCACGAGTGGGCCTTCGGCTCCGAAAGCCCCTATCGATGATGTTTCGTTGAATGGTTCGCACGCTGACACTTTTGATGGCCCAACATTAAAATCTCCAGCAATTTACGGAAGGGTTGCACTTTTGTCACGTTCAACGATTCTCTTCAGTTGTCATTGGTCCCGTTCTTGCAGGATCTTTTTCCGGCCGCAGCGATGTCGGAGATTTGATGATTTACCGGATTCCTGATATTCACGGTATACTCGTGAAATAGTCGTACGGGAAAATCCCCACTTCATCGCTACCTCGGAGATGCTGTGTCCCATCGGTTGTGCGCCGACTACAACACGACGTTTAAACTCACTTAAATCTTGAAAACCTGCCATTGAAGCAGCAGTAACCGATCTAACAACTGCGCCAGACACTTGTTGTCTTGCCGGCCGGGGTGGCCGAGCCATTCTAGGCGCTACAGTCTGGAACCGCGCGACCGCTGCTGTTGCAGGTTCGAATCCTGCCTCGGGCATGGATGTGTGTGACGTCCTTAGGTTAGTTAGGTTTAAGTAGTTCTACGTTCTAGGGGACTGATGACCTCAGAAGTTATGTTGTCTTGTATAGTCGTTGCCGACGGCAGCGCCGCTTCCTGTTCACATATCTCTGTATTTGAATACACATGCCTACATCAGTTTCTTTGGCGCTTCAGTGCATTAACCAGGGGATGGACTATTCCGACAGAGCATGCGCAGTTACCTCGACATAACGTAATATGCTCCGCTGAGGAAGCTGAGTACTGTGTTAGCAATAATCAACAATTTGGAATTCAGCACGTAGAACCATCCATACGTAAGCGCTCCAGTTTCCAATAACTACTGTTAAATATTTGCAAGAGGTAGCAAAAATCACAGACAAGACCCAAATGGAAAGCCTCCCTATAAATGCCCTGTAGTTTGAGAAAATTTGTAGCAAAAGTATCCTAAATTTGGTTGACGGCTCAGGAGCAATGAGATAGGGTGGTCGTCTCTGCAGGACACCTTTTGATATAGTTCCTCGCAAGCGACTTCTAAGCAAACTGCGTGCCTATGGAGTATCGTCTCAGTTGTGCGACTGGAATTGTGATTTTCTGTCCGAAAGGTCACAGTTCGTAGTAACTGACGGAGACTCATCGAGTAAAACAGAAGTGATATCTGGGGTTCCTCAACAAAGTGTTATAGGCCCTCTGCTATTGCCAGTCTATATAAATGGTTTTGGAGATAATTTGACCAGCCACCTTACATTGTTTGGAGATTGATGCTGTCATTTATCGTCTTGTAAAGTCATCAGAAGATCAAAAGCAATTGCAAAATTATTTGGACGAGAAATCTGCAGGGTGTAAAAAGTGACAATTGACCCTAAATAATGAAATGTCCGAGGTTCTCCACATGAGGAGACAAATGTAATGTATTGCGAATACATAGAAAGAAGGATCCTTTATTGTATGATTATATGATAGCGGAACAAACACTGGTAGCAGTTACTTCTGTAAAATATCTGGGAGTATGCGTGCGGAAGGATTTGGAGTGGAATGATCATATAAAATTAATTGTTGGTAAGGCGGGTACCAGGTTGAGATTCATTGGGAGAGTGCTTAGAAAATGTAGTCCAGCAACAAAGGAGGTGGCTTACAAAACACTCGTTCGACCTATACTTGAGTATTGCTCATCAGTGTGGGATCCGTACCAGATCGGGTTGATGGAGGAGATAGAGAAGATCCAAAGAAGAGCGGCGCGTTTCGTCACAGGGTTATTTGGTAACCGTGATAGCGTTACGGAGATGTTTAATAAACTCAAGTGGCAGACTCTGCAAGAGAGGCGCTCTGCATCGCGGTGTAGCTTGCTCGCCAGGTTTCGAGAGGGTGCGTTTCTGGATGAGGTATCGAGTATATTGCTTCCCCCTACTTATACCTCCCGAGGAGATCACGAATGTAAAATTAGAGAGATTAGAGCGCGCACGGAGGCTTTCAGACAGTCGTTCTTCCCGCGAACCATACGCGACTGGAACAGGAAAGGGAGGTAATGACAGTGGCACGTAAAGTGCCCTCCGCCACACACCGTTGGGTGGCTTGCGGAGTATGAATGTAGATGTAGATGTAGATGAAAGGAAGCCGTCAGATTTCCATTACACGATAAATTATACAAATCTAAAGGCTGTCAATTGAGCTAAATACCTAGGTATAATACTTATGAACCACTTAAACTGGAACCATCACATAGATAACGTAGTGGGGCAAGCGAATCAAAGACTGCGTTTTATTGGCATTACTCTTAGAAGAAGCAGCAAATACACTAAAGAGACTGTGCCTACACTACGCTTGTCCGTCCTCGTCTAGATTACTGTTTTTTGGTATTGGTTGCTTGCCAGATAGGATTGACGGAAGACTTCGAACAAGTTCAAACAAGAGCAGCTCGTTTCCTATTATCGCGAAATACAGGAGGGAAGTTCAGGGATGTGACAGGCGAGTTAGGGTGGCAGTCATTAAAACAATGGCGTTCTTCGTTGCGGAAAGATCTAGTATATTTCAATTCTAACTTTATCGCCCGAATGCGGAAATATTTTGTTGACGCCCACCTACACAGGAAGAAATGATCATCGAAATAAAATAAGATAATTCAGATCCCTCACGGAAAGATTTAAGTGTACGTCTTTCCCGCCCGTTGTTCGAGAGTGGAACGATATAGAAATAGCATGAAGGTGGTTCCGTGAACTGCAGAGTAGTCATGCAGATGTAGATGTAGTTACTCTGCAGTAAACGACATAGTTGTTAGGGCAACATCAATAGCTGATTTTTAATGAATTTTAATGTGAACTGCCTCATTCAACCACAGAACTTCCCCCCACAAGTATTACTAACAGACAATTACTGCAGTTCTCAGCGAGAACTAGGGTGAGTAACAAAGAATAGGTCGAATTAGTACCACGGAAGTTGATAACAAAAGTAAATGCTAGAGAAATAAAACATGATTTCAGTATGAATCTCTCCAAACACGAAGCTGAAAATTTGGTTTAACTGAAGTCAAATAGGAAATCCTAGGTGGGTGACTGACTTTAAAAAAAATTGCATGAAGACTCATATATAGTGATGTGATAGCATATCTCATTGTAGTAGAAGAGGCAAGCCGAGTCAAACGATGTTAATGGGGTGCAGACAGTAGTAGCCATAAAAATATACCATAGAAACTGGTTTGGGGGAAGATACTTAGCGAAGCAGTGTTACGAAGGCGTGCTAAAAACTAATGGCTCTGAATTTTTTATGTGAAAACTCATGAAGCTTTTTAAATAAAACAGACATTCTATATCTGTATTCTTTATGGCTACATATTTATTTCTCAACATAGTCACCCTCACGACGAACACATTTCTCCCAATGAGAGACCAGTTTGTCGATACCGTCACTGTAGAATGTTTGACTTTGCTCACGGAGCCACAATCTCACCTCTGCTTCATCGCTATCAAAGTAAACTCCTCGAAGGTGTTCTTTGACTTTCGGAAACAGATGAAAATTGGATGGACCCATGTCGGGACTGTATGGAGCATGATCAGTGACAGCGAACCCAAGGCCTCGGCTTGTCGCAGATGTCGCAGCTCTCATATGTGGTCTGGCATTGTCTTGCTGAAAGAGAGGGAGCTCCATGTGTGGACGAACTCTTAGAATTCGCCTTTTGAGTTTTCTGAGGGTCTGCCCTGTTACAAGTTACTATACGGAGCCCTCTAGCGGCAGAGGGTTGCAACTTACGCCAGCGAAGCGGGAAAGTCGAGCGAGTAATATGCTTGACATGCAGTACCTCAACGGAGCCCGAGGGCAGAATAGAAAACAATAATACACATTTATCTCATTATTTTATGTTGCAATCTGTATATAAGGGACTCTTGAGCAATCGATTTACCGTCACATGTGAATTATCGACACTATAGAATTAAACTGGCGATACCATTCTACCTGCAGAAGCAACCGTTGCACTCTTCACTACTCGGCCCAACTCAATGCAGCGATAGAAATCTTTTCTCTGTTCAAGAAACAGTATACAGATTTTTCGTTTATACTGAAAAATCGTGTGATATTAGGGAGAAAGCAACATCTGTAAACCACATGAACGAAAATTTTGCAGATCTTTATCGCTGAACGATTCTTTGAGTAGGTGACACATACTCCAACCAATTCCCTCAACCGTATCGTTTCCCTAAGAGTAGCTGTCAATCATAGCATTAATTGTTGATCTTAGAGACGAAGATTGTTTTGGTTGGCAGGAGAGCCAACACCGTGTTACTAGAAAGGAGGCCGAAAGGCACGCGTTTTAGCTCACGCAGGCTGGCGTGAGGTCTGGAACAGGACAAGGAAATTAGAATTTAGATAAAAAGGATGTAGCTGGTGGAATACTTAACTTTAATCCATTAATGGTGAATGTCGGTGTGGACGGTACATGATTCACAATATCAATAGTAACTGATAATGGCGCCTTGCTAGGTCGTAGCAAATGACGTAGCTGAAGGCTATGCTAAACTATCGTCTCGGCAAATAGCGTATTTTGTCAGTGAACCATCGCTAGCAAAGTCGGTTGTACAACTGGGGCGAGTGCTAGGAAGTCTCTCTAGACCTGCCGTGTGGCGGCGCTCGGTCTGCAATCACTGATAGTGGCGGCACGCGGGTCCGACGTATACTAACGGACCGCGGCCGATTTAAAGGCTACCACCTAGCAAGTGTGGTGTCTGGCGGTGACACCACAAAGATGCAAATAATTATAGGCCTCTATCATTAATGTTAAACCGTTTTAGAGTTAATGAAACATATTTTATGTTCGTGTATTATGAAGTTTTTGGAGTACGAAAATCTCCGCTATGAAGATCAACATGCATTCAGCAAACAGAGATCTTGCGAAACTCAGCTCCCTCTCTTCCTCCATGAGATCCACAGCGCTGCAGACATCGGCGCTCATGTTGATGTCGTGTTTCTCGACTTCAGGAGGGCATCTGACACAGTCCCGCACTGCCGTTTAGTGAAAAAAAATTCGAGTTTACCGAGTATCGGACCAGATTTGCTACTGGAATCAAGACCTCCTTCCAGACAGAACTCAACACGCCGCTCGTAACGGAACAAAATCTACAGATGTAAATGTGATTTCCGGGGTAACCCACGGAAGTGCAATAGGGCCATTATTGCTTACATTGTATCTAAATAATAGTGAATGTGTCTGAAGCTCGTTAAGGGCTCTTCGCATATGATGTGGTTATCTATAAGGAGCAACGACCTAAGAAAGTAACGATTTGCAGGACTTAAAGAGGATCTACGAATGATGCAGGGACTGGCAGTTGACCCTGAACGTAAATAAATGTTTTGTACGACTACACTTCTGGTGACAAATTGATGGAACCAGTAACCATAGTAAAATACATAGAAGTAACTATCCGGAGCGTCCTTAAGTGGAGTGCCCACAGAAAACAAATAGTAGGAAAAAGAATAAGTTCAAAAAATGGCTCTGAGCACTATGGGACTTAACAGCGGAGGTCATCAGTCCCCTAGAACTTAGAACTACTTAAACCTAACTAACCTAAGGACATCGCACACATCCATGCCCGAGGCAGGATTCGAACCTGCGACCGTAGCGGTCCCGCGGTTCCAGACTGTAGCGCCTTGAACCACTTGGCCACCCCGGCCGGCCAAAGAATAAGTAATTCATCCATTGAAGAAGTGGCTTACAAGGCACTTTTACGACTGATTCTTCAGTATCGTTTATCAGTCTGGAACCATTACGAGGTAGGATAGAGAGTTTTGTTACTGAAATTTCGAAAGAGCACTTTCTGGAAAGAGTCAAAAATGGTTCAAGTGGCTCTGAGCACTATGGGACTTAACATCTGAGGTCATCAGTCCCCTAGAACTTAGAGCTACTTAAACCTAACTAACCTAAGGACATCGCACACATCCATGCCCTAGGTAGGATTCGAACCTGCGACCGTAGCGGTAGAGCGGTTCCAGACTGAAGCGCCTAGAACCGCTCGGCCACAGCGGCCGGCCCGAAAAGAGTCGGACAGCACATTACTTCCTCGTATATACGTCTCGCTAAATAATGACAACGAGAGAATGCAGATGTTTACCGACAGTCATTCTTCCCGCGCGCCATTCGCGAAAGAAACAGGGAAGCAGGAATCAGTTAGTAGTGCCAGAAGTATCCTCCGCCACATACCGTCAGGTGGCTTGCGGATTACTGATGTAAACGTAGAAGTCCAGGTTCCTGTTCTTTATTTATAGTCGAGTTCTCTGTCATTTGGGTTTATTCATGTCTTATTTCTGCTCGATTGTTATAATTATTGACAAATGGAAGGCTTGAGGACTGAGATGATAAAATAAGTTACAAGTTTTATGCTGAGAAATCTACCTACGTATTTTAATTGTTGTCATAATGCTTCTGACACATCTGAATGATTGAGATAGGAAACTGTTCTAACATGTCGAACTTTAGAATGATTACGGGGAGTCATATTGTTAAGTACCTATTTTTGAAGCTGCATTTATGGTATCTAAAGCCGAGATCTATGAAGGCAGTGAACAGCTTGAGTCCTCTCAATGACAAAAACTGGGGTAAAAATGGAGCCAGGCTGTAGGTAGCCCACGGTTGGCTGTAAAGTGTATTCATATGCTAGGATTTACCATCAAAATTACTTGGACACTGACCACCTTGAGTGATTTTTGTACGTGAATAGTGTCTTTCTGTATTGGAAAGACGTACATTTTGAACACTATGTGTGGATTAGAGTGGCTGCAAAAGCTTATCTGGCCAGTTGCATCTCCATCCTATGCGCAGAGGTTAACGAGTCGCCTATCGGCATCCGGCGATAGCTACTCACGGTGAGACATATGAAGTTCAGTTGTTGACTACGTTCCCTTTCCTCCTCACAGCTGCGTCGAAATCACTACATCGGATGTATCGCCACTTCTCTCCAGCAGTTAAGTCATTTGTGGTTCGTCGAGCGGGTGGCCGCACGGTTTTGGGCGCTATGTCACGGATTGCGCGGCCCCTCCCGCCGGAGGTTCGAGTCCTCCCTCGGGCATGGGTGTGTGTGTTGTTTTTAGCATAAGTTAGTTTAAGTTAGTTTCAGTAGTGTGTAAGTCTAACGACCAATGACCTCAGCAGTTTGGTCCTTTAGGAATTCACACACATTTGAACATTCATCTGTGGTTCGAACCCAGTGCGAGAGTATGAGGCTTTTGGAGCCATTTGGTGTAGCAAGGTTCTGTACAAGGTTGGAAACAGTATTCTCCTTACAGTATCGTAAGATCTACACTTAATAATGACGCGACAAGGTACAGTAAACTATTCGTTCCACCAGGGACTTTTTAAGAAGCCTTGATAGTACAAAGCCTGACAAAAAGAGGTGAAGTACCCAGAATTGGAGGAGGAAACGAATTGAAAACATCACGGATTGGGAAGGTATGTGATGTTATTTCAGTGAATACAATATCGTGTCAAATTTACAAAGAAATTAGCAGTACGAGCCCACGTGACAGTGTGACGTTGCACCCCATTTGGCCTGTATGCATGCACAATCCGATTGGAAAGGCTGCCATAAAGGCTTATATCGACTTCTGATGCAAGACAGTCCACAACTGTTGTAACTAGTACTCAATATCCCCGATATTAGCACTCGCACGCAGTTGACGTCCGAGTTGGTCTCAAACATGTTCTATTGGGAATAGATCTGAGGATTTTTCAGCCCACAGAAGTACCTTAACATCATGCACACAGTCAATAGAGACATATGTCATGTGTAGAGGAGCAATGTCCTTTTGGAAAAATATCACCACGATACTGTCGCACGAGAGATAACACAACAGGATGCAGGATATCCGTGACGTACCGTTGTGTCGTCAGAGTTCCCTGAACCACTGCCAGCCGTGACCTGAAGTCAACACTGTGGTTCCTACACAATGATGCCAGAAATAGCACCGCTGTGCCCTTCCGAAACATCGAAAGAATGAGACCTCTTCCCAGAGCATCGTCATACTCGCCGACGCTGGTCATCCGGGGTAGTGCAGAACCGTGATTCATTGCTGATCACAACTCAACTGCATTCATCAGCAGTCCGAGCCACCGAGTCACGGCAACACTCGAAACGCAGTCTTTCGTGTTGTGGTGTTGACGGCAGTCTACGCACGGGACAGTAATTCTCTGGTCTGGCTTCTTCTAGTATGAGACAAATGGTCCATGATGATATGGAATGTTGCAGATAGTCCATTACTTGTTCTCGGTTGGCGGACGTAGGTGTGAAAGGGCTACGATATGCTTGTGCACAATACGGCTATCCTCCCTTAAGGTGGTCTACTAGAGCCTTGATGACGAATACGCCTGTTCTCACGTTCCCATGCAGTCCAACATCGGGACACAGTCACATCCGTATGATGCACATTTCGACCAGCCAGCGCAGTGGAGAACAGAATGTGGTCCCTTTCATACTCTCTCAGGTGCCGATTAAGCTGTCTCACAGGGGTATGCAGCGTCTACGAGTCCGTAACAGTTATTACTCAACATCTGATGCTGCTCGCTTCAGTTACATACCGTACCTCGAGTGGTAACAATAATAACCACTAATAAACATTTTGAACACTATGGTGGCCGTTCTACCTGTCTCAGAGAATTGCAACTCGTAATCATTTACATAAACGCCAATGGTGTGTGCGCGTTCAAAATTACGTTGATACCCAGCCATGTCTTTTCTGTCAGGCAGTGTATTTTTTTATAAATTAGTATATATCCATCGTTGTGTATACTGAAGCAAGGGAATATTATTGGCTCTATCTCTGTACCCCTCATTCTCTCCAGACTTCGTCTTAAACATTATTTCTCAGCGCATTAAGCCGACTTAATGGTTGATGCAGAACGCACTGGGGCATGGGATTCAATGTTAATCGGAAATTGCTTGTTTGATCAAAATTTATGCGTAACTGGGAATTAATACATTTCAGTAATCTGCACATAAATTAGGCAAAACTACCCAATCTAGACACATAAATGATCTGGCGGACAGGGCGAGCAGCAATTTACGGCTATTTGCTGATGATATTGCGCTGTACGGGAAGGTGTCGTTTTGAGTGACTGTAGGAGGGTACAAGATAACTTTACAGAATTTCTACACTACTGGCCATTAAAATTGCTACACCACGAAGATGACGTGCTACAGACGCGAAATTTAATCGACAGGAAGAAGATGCTGTGATATGAAAATGATTAGCTTTTCAGAGCATTCACACAAGGTTGGCGCCGGTGGCGACACCTACTACGTGCTGACATGAGGAAAGTTTACAACCGATTTCTCATACACAAACAGCAGTTCTCCGGCGTTGCCTGGTGAAACGTAGTTGTGATGCCTCGTGTAAGGAGGAGAAATGCGTACCATCACGTTTCCGACTTTGATAAAGGTCGGATTATAGCCTATCGCGATTGCGGTTTATCGTATCGCGACATTGCTGCTCGCATTGGTCGAGATCCAATGCCTGTTAGCAGAATATGGAACCGGTGGGTTCACGAGGATAATACGGAACACCGTGCTGGATCCCAACGGCCTCGTATTACTAGCAGTCGAGATGACAGGCATCTTATCCGAATGGCTGTAACGGATCGTGCAGCCACGTCTCGATCCCTGAGTCAGCAGATGCGGACATTTGCAAGACAACAGCCATCTGCACGAACAGTTCGACGACGTTTGCAGCAGCATGGACTATCAGCTCGGAGACCATGGCTGCGGTTATCCTTGACGCTGCATCACAGACAGGAGCGCCTGCGATGGTGTACTCAACGACGAACCTGTGTGCACGAATAGCTAAACGTCATTTTTTCTGATAAATCCAGGTTCTGTTTACAGCATCATGATGGTCGCATCCGTGTTTGGCGACATCGCGGTGAACGCACATTGCAAGCGTGTATTCGTCATCGCCATACTGGCGTATCACCCGGCGTGATGGTATTGGGTGCCACTGGTTACACGTCTCGGCCACCTCTTGTTCGCATTGACGGCACTTTGAACAGTGGACGTTACATTTCAGATGTGTTGCTACCCATGGCTCTACCCTTCATTCGATCCCTGCGGAACCCTACATTTCAGCAGGATAATGAGCGACCGCATATTGCAGGTCCTGTACGGGCCTTTCTGGATACAGAAAATGTTCGACTGTTGCCCTGGCCAGCACATTCTCCAGATCTCTCACCAATTGAAAACGTCTGGTCAATGGTGGCCGAGCAACTGGCTCGTCACAATACGCCAGTTACTACTCTTGAAGAACAGTGGTATCGTGTTGAAGCTGCATGGGCAGCTGTACCTGTACATGCCATCCAAGCTCTGTTTGATTCAATGCCCAGGCGTATCAAGGCCGTTTTACGGTCAGAGGTGGCTGTTCTGGGTACTAAATTCTCAGGATCTATGCACCCAAATTGCGTAAAAATGTAATCACATGTCAGTTGTAGTATAATGCATTTGTCCAATGAATACCCGTTTATCATCTGTATTTCTTCTTGGTGTAGCAATTTTAATGGTCAGTAGTATATTACTCAACATCTGATGCTGCTCGCTACCGTTGCATACGGTATCTCGAGTGGTAACAATGGTAACCACTAATAAACTTAATGCGCTCTGGTAGCCGTTCTACCTGTTTCAGAGAATTGTAACTCGTAACCATATACATACACGCCAATGGTGTGTACGCGTTCAAAATTACATTGATACCCAGCCATGTCTTCTAAGTGCCTCACTTTTTTGTCAGGCAGTGTATTTTTTTTATAAATTAGTATATATCCATCGTTGTGTATACTGAAGCAAGGGAATATTATTCGCTCTATCTTTGTACCCCTCATTCTCTTCAGGCTTGGTCTTCGACATTATTTCTCAGTGCATTAATGGTTGATGCAGAACGCACTGGAGCATGGGATTCAATGGCAATCGGAAATTGCTTGTTTGATCAAATTTTATGCGTAACTGGGAGTTAATACATTTCAGTAATCTGCACATAAATTATGCAAAACTACCCAATCTACACACATAAATGATCTGACGGACAGGGCGAGCAGCAATTTACGGCTATTTGCTGATGATATTGTGCTGTACGGGATGGTGTCGTTTCGAGTGACTATAGGAGGACACAAGATAACTTTATAGAATGTCAAGTTGATTTGATGGATGACAGCTTGCTCCAAATGTGTAAAAATGTAAGTTAATGCAGATGAGTAGGAAAACCAATTCCATAATATTAGAAAACAGCATGAGTAGGGTGTTGATTGGCACAGTCACATCGATTAAATATATCACCGTAACGTTGCAAAGCGTTATGAAATGGAATAAGGGCGTCGGTTTGGTAGTAGGCAAGTCGAATGCTTGATTTCGCTTTTCTGGGAGAATTTTGAGAAAGTGTAGCTCATTCATAAAGGATAAGACGTATAAAGTATTAGTTCGCCTCATTCTTGAGTACTGTTCGTGTTTTTGGGATCCGCACTAGGTCGGTTTAAAGGAAGACATCGAAGCAATTCAGAGGCGTGCTGCCAGGTTTGTTACTGCTAGGTTCGATCAGTATGCAGGTATTACAGAAATACTTCATGAATTCAAAGGGGAACCCCTGGAGGGAAGACGACGCTGTTTTCGGTAGACACTGCTGCAGAAATTTAGAGAACTATCATTTGAGGGCCACTGCAAAACGATTCTACTACCACTAACGTACATTTCGCGTAAGGACCACAGTTATAGGATATGAAAAATAAAGACTCACACGGAGGCTTTTATCTAGTCTTTTTTCCCCTCATTCTATTAGCGAGTGAAACTGGAAAGGAAATGACTAGTAATGGTACGTGGTACGCTCCGCCTTGCGCCTTACGGTGGCTTCCGGAGTATATACGAGGGTCGTCCACAAAGTATGTTCCGTTTCTATTTCTATCCTCGACAGCGCTACGATAGCAGTTCCGAGGATGCTCGGCAGTTACTCTGACTCTAGGAGAAGACATGTACGCCAGTTTCAGATCGCTGCTGCTGACGTGTGCTTTGTAGTGCTTCTTTATAATGTCAGCCGTAATTGAAAATGCTGCCGCGTGTGAAATCAGTTCTGTGATTCGTTTTCTAAATGCACAACAGTAAGTTTACACTTCGTTCCCTTGCTATGGAAGTTCCGCAGATGTAAAGATTACTAATTCATGAAATTGTTACTGAAAAACTGGAATTTCGAAAACTTTGCTCACTTTGGGTACCCAAAATTCTTACTGAACAACACAAAAAACAACGGATGGGCAGTGCACTTCAGTTTTTGACACGCTGCAATGAAGAAGGCGATGGTTTTCTTTCTCGGTTAGTCACGGGGGATGAAACTTGGGTATCGTACGACACCCCTGAAGCAAAACGGCAATCAATGGAATGGAGGCACACTTCATCCCCAACGAAGGTTAAGCCTAAGCAAATCTTGACACCTCGAAAAGTCATGTACACCGTTTTTTGGGACAGAAAACGCATTTTACTGATTGATTTCTTACCACGAGGCCAAACAATCAATGCACATGATTACTGAGAGACCATTAAGAAATTCCGCAGCGCGATACAGAACAAGCGCCGAGCATTACTGTCAAAAGGTGTTGTTTTTTTCCACGATAATGCCCGACCTCACACGGCGGATGTGACCAAACAACTCTTACGGGAATTTCACTGGAACGCGTTTGATCACCCTCCGTACAGCCCGGACCTCGCTCCTAACAACTTTCATCTCTTCTTACACCTAAAATCTGTCCTTGGTGGTCAACGCTTCAACGATGGTGACGAACTGAAAGAACATGTAACCACATGGTTGAATACACAGGCGGCAACCTTCTATGAAGAAGGCATACAAAAACTTGTGCCACGCTATGACAAGTGCCTACTAAATTTCAGAAGATATGTAGAAAAGTAGTTTAACACTTGTAGATTTTTGTACAATAAACATTTTTTCTGTATCTGTACACGTTTGTTTAATATATCCAAACGGAACTTACTTTGTGGACATACCTCGTATGTAGATAGGTAGATAGATAGATTCAACGCAGCATGTCGCTTTAACGTAACTCTACTCTGCTGAGCTTCAAGTTATACTGAATTCGAGGCAAATAAGTTAACTAACAGTAGTGAGAGGCAGTCTACCAGAAAACAAGGCTACATACTGTAACACCCAATTCCAGGTTTTTGTCATTCTGTTAACTCAGAGCGTAATGAGACAGTTAGAAATAAATGATTGGAAAGGAGAAGTAACGAACTGTGACCATTGAAGCTGACTAATCTGATTGAGTCGCATCTTCTTTCAATTACATTCCGAACTGCCTTTGCTCCAGACGTTACCTTCAGAAACATATTTATGTCCTGTTGAAACGTCCCCTTAGAAAAATTATACATGACTGTGTTTAAACTGACACACAATATTTCTTTAGCGCAACGCAATCTGACTTTCAGTAATCCCTACAAGAGAATGGCCCTGACTAAATTAACCTATACGTTTCACAAATCACTTACCTCACAAAAATCTTCGTTACTCGAACTACTGCAATACAGCGAGCGCCACTACTGACAGCTAAATAAAAGATTCAAACTACGGAAGGCACTAACTACTGATAGGCATAGTTAGCAAATGAAAGATTTTAATAGAGAACAAACAATGTATTTACCTTAATAGTCATAATGTATATAGCAGTTCATGACATCCATTCTTACAAATGTACTGTTTCTGATGGACACACCTCCAGATTATCCATTCTCAAAAATCCGCCATCTCACTTCCCCACATCCACCACTGCTAGTGGCTCGCCTCCAACTGCGCAACGCTACGCGCTGTTAACATCCAGCTGCCCAACACTACAATAGCCAACAACAATGCAAACCAGCCACAGACTGCATACAGCACAGCCAGTGGTTTTCATACAGAGCGCTACGTGGCGTTACCAATAAAAAAACCTACACAGCCTACTTACATAGCCCCCATGTTCCCCACAAAAAAATTTTACAAATTGTTTTGGGCAGTGGCCAATAATGATTTGATAAAATTTTTCATAATTACAGTAACAAAGATATCAAATGCACACACTTATTGATACAATGTTGGTCAAAAGCTAAAATTTTCTCACAGTCCATAAAGACAGTCCTGATCATTCATCACAGTAAAATTGCAGTGTTTTTTTTTTTCTCAAAGTCTGAGCAGTGAAAGAGAATGCACATGGAAGTAGTGGATTTCCATGCAGTCTTGAAGAAGTAGTGTTGTCCTTCCAACGGAAAGACAGTGCTGACTCTTCACATGCAGACAGGTAATGGGCCACAACATAGCAAACCCACCAGAGTCAGTCGAAGTTTTGAAGAATATTGGTAGGTAGGTCATCACAGAGCAGACCCACTGTATCCTGGTAGATAGTATGGTATTGGTGGGCCATCAGAGGTGCAGACCCACTGCACTCCTTGTAGAAATAATGGTATTGGTGAGTCATTAAAAGGTGTAGACCCACTGTAGTCCTTGTAGAGATGGCCAGCAGCCATCTACTGCGACTGTGCAGGTGCAGAATCACCATCGAAGAGTCTTGCGGACAATATAGCAAGTCCATAAACCACCACTTGTGCACTCACGAAGTTTTTGGAATTGTCCTTAGAACCAGCAATGCTGTTAACCAGTCCCTTGCTGAATTACCAACACACGTGCAAACACTAACGGTCCCAACTTCTCACATATTGTGCATATACTATGACCAACAGAAATGTGTGCAGTGAAATGTAACTTAATTTGAAGAACTGGTGTCTATACAATTTTATAACATGAGAATACAATTACAAAGATACAGAAAACATCATTACAGAACATAACAATACAGATAACATTTGCAGTAGTACAAGCTTTACAAAAGAATAGAAATAAACAGATACATCAGTGTTACAGGAATTATGACATAAGTGAATATATAAAATAATGATAATAGTTTTCGAAACATTAATTTCACGCATGAGCATTAAAACAGAACAGAATAAATAATGTCTTAACATCATTCCAAAGAAAATAACATAGTATTTGAAAAATTCTACAACATAAATCTTATTAGCTAAACACATAAAGACAGGAAAAAGACAAATAAACAAGGATACATAAACACATAGCGGAATAATACAAAAGGAAAGACAGGGTTCGTTTTCAGGGTAACATTTGGTACTGCAGTCCAACCCAAAACTTCATTCCATAGATCTTTCCTCTCATTTCAACATTTGTTTCCACCAAAAAAATCCTATCCAAGCATGCTTTCTGTATTTATATGTTCACATATTTCTTACCTCATTATTTATTTCCAAGAAAATCCTACCTAAACCTGTTGCCCTTAAACCCTACTTTTTTGTTGATATCCTCTTTCAAAATACTTTTTTGACCAAACCATTTTCTTATAGCTTCTCAATGCATTTCTTTCCATTCATCATAACTCGTTCTCTTATACAGCCCACCCCATCTTAAGCTAACTTAAATCTACTGAGCTCAGATGCTAAACTAAGGGACGAGGTAATGCAGCAGCGCAAACTAGAAAGACAATAGATGTAAAATGTTTCTCATCATTTCATTAGGCATTTTAGTAAATATCATAAATTAAGAGCTCCACAGTGTAATCATATGTTTTCAAGTTTGAGTGTGTCATACTTGCGATGCTTTCGACAAAGAAATGTCAATAGCTAGGATAATGGCCTCTTTTTTTTCTCCACCTAATGGCTTTCTTTTTGTCAGACGACTATCTCTCAGCTGGGCGCCCAAAACGCATTACATCAAGGTGACCTACGTTCCCTACCGAAATATTTACGACATCAGTTTCCGCTACAGTGACAGTCTCATATAAAAATTTCACAGGTCGAGAATTTGCATTACAAATGTGTAGAAACAAAATCCTGTAAATATAACAGTGTCCAAAAAATTTTCGTCGGCATTGTGGTACATTCACGCATTTACACACATTTGATAACTCTTAAAGTACGATTCTTGGCTTCCAACATCCTTTTTCACAAGTCAGAGTCCCTAACCACTACTCATTATTCCTTAGCTTATTACACATATAAATATTCGTCGACACTTCTTCAATATTTCATCATAATAAATACGTAGCATAATCAAATTCCTCATATAGCATCAGCTTATTGATCATAAACATACCTCAACAGCATAATACACATTGTCATCGTAATATCATAAAACCCCAGCCAAAACTCAAAATCGTCGTAGCTTCCTCCAATAATTTCAAAACCTAAAAAAAATTCTCTGCTCATGTCAAAAGTGTCATCTACCTCAAACGTACTTTAAAAATAATGATCCCATACCAAACACATCATTCAAAGTTCTCATAGTATCACAATGGTTCCGAAAAAATATGAACATTTCACAAAGTACAGACAAAATACAATTTCATAAGTGTGAAGTTATCCAACTGTGTAATTACATAAACATCTGTCACTGATGTAATAAAATAAATATTTGTCTCTCTCAGTTAAATGATCACATAGCTGTGTAATTCTGTGTTAGAGAAATATGGTACCGATGTGTAAAGTTGTATAAGCAAATACCATATTAGCTAGGGCTCCTTGTACTTGCCACACACATGGTACACAAAGTAAGCGTGTACCCCCCTGAGGATTAATGTAATTATACCCTTAGGTGTTGCAGATTACAGCAATGGAATGAAATTTATCACAGAAAACCTTTGTATCTTTGTAGTTAAAAAATCTTTAAAAATAAAGGTTTGAAGTACAAAATTAATCACTCAAATACGTGTACTGTAGCGCTAAACTGTGCGTCTTGTTGTAAGATAATCTCTGTCGAAGTGTCGTAGTTATCGTCCTCTGTAAGCAAAGTTCTGCTGAAATCAATGTACTTACCTCATCATAAACGAAAGTGAAATGCTTTGCGTATAGATATCGTAGTTATTACGCTTATTGCCGTGATGAAGAAAGTACTGTGCTGTAACGTATTGTTGTGCTACGGAAAAGGCTGTCTCATTGTAGCTATACCACAAAAGTTACTACTAAAACATGTTTTACCTTCCAGAATAATACATCAAAACTGTGCAGATATAAAACAGATACACCGCAAAAGCAACAATGTAAATTGTGTCACACATTAGTAGCGTCGTGATATAATCGTGTAGCTGTCAAAGAAACCAAATACTAAGTCATCTTTAATCTCACAGAAAGTACTTCAAATAAAGAATGTCTTTTCAACTAAACCAAAATATTGCATTAAAATCTCATTAGCAGTACCGGTACATGTTCTAAGTATGTGAGCCTTATGGACGTTACGTAATCGTGCCACTAACAAGCAAGAATGTACACACACAATAACACTGTGTCGTCTGTTCACTATAACAATGCATTCGTAATTTCTGTTTAAATAAGTTCTCTTGGTTCTTGACTGGATATTTAACTTCAAACATTGTTGCATGTTAACAGTTTCTAAGTCTGACAAAGCATACTAGTAACGCGAAGTGATAAGTTGTATGGCAAAGACAAAGTTAAAAAGCAGATTATCTCTCAATAAACGGTTTTACATGTGAAATGTGGTGCAATCCTTTACTCTTCCTAGTACGCAGAGTTTCAACTTCAACGCAATTATCATGTGGTATACGTCGGATTCTGTAAGGTCCATTGCAAATCAGAAAGAATTTTTGACTCAAGTGTTTCTTCTTATGTGACAATGAATAAGCTTTAATGAGAACTTTCTGACCAATATATGATTTCTTTGCATTTGCTTTACCGTGTAGTTTTCTCCTTTTGTCTGCTGCAGAATTTATATTTTTAATAGCCAAATCAATTATGTCTTTGTATCGAAGTTTACGTGTATTCAGAAAAGGTACAAGCTCTCTGATTCTGTTCGGTGGTTCCTCATTCTTCAGTACAAGAATAGGTGGTAAAGCAGTGGAGTCATGAGGCATTTCATTCAGCACGTTTTGAAATAAGTGTAAATATCTGTCCCAATGCTGATGCTTTTTGTGACAATAAAGTTTGCAAAGATTATTGATTTATTTCATAATTCGTTCAGACGGGTTACACGTTACAGTGTGGTGAGTACAATGAAATAAAAACAGGTTTGATTTTATGATTTCGAAGCATGCGTGACCAAACAGTAGATCTGAATTGCGGTCCGTTGTCTAAAATGACTTTAGCAACGTGTCCAACTTCACGTAAGAAATTTTTAACAAAGGCGTTGGATACAGACCGTCCAGTGGCTTTACGTAACGGAGTGAAAGAAACAAATTTTGAAGTACAACAGCGACTAGAACGTACGAAAATCCATTCGATGTTCTGACAAGGGGTCCCAAGAGATCAACAGCAGCAAATTCTTTTAATTTAGGAGGAATGATAGGAAACAACGGAGCACGATGTGAGATAGTAGATGGTTTCGCCTTTTGACAAAGTTTACAAATAGACAAGACTCTTCGAATTCTCTTTTCCATATTGTTAAAATAACAAGTCGTCCGAAGAATATGATAACAGTTTCGTGGACCAAAATGTGCATAGCTGAAATGAATGTACCAGATGAGCTTATTAACAAAATCGTCAGGAATGTAAAGTACCCATAGATTGTCATCAACAGTGCAGCGTTTGAACAGTATGTTGTTTCTAACCAGATAATAATGCCGAATCTGTGTGTGTGTCTTTTCATGCCATTTACTTTTGATGTCTTTCCAAATCGGATCTTTATCTTGTTCATGAGCAATGTCCTTTAAAGATGTGGTGATGAAGTTTTCAAAGGCGACTTTCTGAATGTAAAGAATACTGAATTTTTTCTCGAGGTTGCCTTCTGTGTTCCCTTTCTCAAACCCAGCCGGTGTGCGTGACAGTGCGTCCGCAACAATGTGGTAGAGCACTTGCCCGCGAAAGGCAAAGGTCCCAAGTTCGAGTCTCGGTCGGGCACACAGTTTTAATCTGCCAGGAAGTTTCATATCAGCGCACACTCCGCTGCAGAGTGAAAATCTCATTCTGGAAACATCCCACAGGCTGTGGCTAAGCCATGTCTCCGCAGTATCCTTTCATTCAGGAGTGCTAGTTCTGCGAGGTTTGCAGGAGAGCTTCTGTAGTTTGGATGGTAGGAGACGAGATACTGGCAGAAGTAAAGCTGTGAGGACCGGGTCTGAGTTGTGCTTCGGTAGCTCAGTTGGTAGAGCACTTGCCCGCGAAAGGCAAAGGTCCCGAGTTCGAGTCTCAGTCGGGCATACAGTTTTAATCTGCCAGGAAGTTTCATATCAGCGCACACTCCGCTGCAGAGTGAAAATCTCATTTTGGCAATGAGAGAATTGATGAAGCCACGCTTGTGGATGAATGTCGTTGCCGGAATTCTTAAATGTTTTGAATTTACGTGTAGTAATAAACAGCTTATAGTCAAAATCATCATGTCGGCGAGTCGCATTTCGGTCATTGTTACTTCGTTTCGGCGGTTCCATCTCAAAATTCGGTGCACCTTGCCAATTTCTTTCATAATTTCCGAAATGCCCTGCGTTATTATTTTGTGGTTTTTCCGTATTTCTAAGTCCCTCTTCCCCTGTTGGAGCGCGAGTGTCCTCTGAAACATGTAATTTTTGTATTACGTGTGCCAACTGATCTTGTACTTCGCGGATTTCTCTTTTGTGTTGCGTATTAATTTGATTCTGATTTTGTTTGAATTTCTTAATTTGTTCATACTCTTCTGTGTCAGTGACGGCTACAGGTCTTGGGTCATTCAGATCATCATCTACCTTTGCAGATAAGTTAGTGAACTGATCCGAAAGTTCGGCTACTTTCTCGGATAGTGTACTTATTTCCTCAGTGAGTTTTTCTGAACCAAATTTCAGAGTGTCCATTTGTGTGGAAATCGTATCTACTGTGTCCTTTAAGTTTTCCTGAGTTTTTGCAAGTTGCGTAACCGAATCGGTAGATGCAACTGAGTCAATTTTAGCTTGCAAGGTGTCATGATTTTCATGAACAATAGTTTGCAGTTCTTTTATGGCTAATTCGTGATTCTGTAATGTATTTTCATGCTGCGAAAAAATAGGTTGGAAATGCTCACAAATTTGTGTTTTTACGTCATTACAGACTTTTTGACATTTCGATTCGATTTTATGTAACTCAGTAGTTAAATCTTCACGTGTTTGTTCAAGTGTATGTTCCACTGAGTCTAACTTTTGAAGTTTTTGTTCCATTGTGTCTAACTTTTGAAGCTTTTGCTGTGTTTGTCTCTGATTTTGTTCCATTGTGTCTAACTGTTGCTGTGTTTGTCTCTGATTTTGCTTAATTTGTTGCATTAATTGCAATAATAATGTATTAGTGTCAGGAATCTGTTCCTCTATGCTTTTCGGCAGTGCATTTGCACCGGCAACATTCACATTTTGACAAGCAGAAAATGTGTCATGACTTATTTGAGAAAACGGTGAGGATGCAAAACCTGAATCTACAGTATTTGCAAGATTGTGTCCTGTCATTTCGGATTCCTGAGGCGAGCTGTTGCCAACCGATCGATCGATAATGGTTCCCTGTTCACTAATTGTTTCACTGCCTACACCATTATTTGCAGCCCTCTCCATTTCCCTATGCACAATTGCAAAATTACTACTTTGAACATTAGTTAATTCATTACTCGGCGGCGCTAACACACTGCTTTCGTCTTCACTGTCATTTCTCAGTTTACTTTGGAGCCTAGTATTACGTTTTTCACACGCCATTATTGTCACAATATTTCACACGACAACACAGAAAACCACAATTTGAAGAGCAAAATAAGAAAACACATTAACATAGCATTGAAAATAATATCTCGTTAATTGCAAGCGCAGCTACGAAATACTTGGTGCAAATCTACATGCATGCCACAACTGTTTTACTGTACAAGAATGAAAAACTACAACTACAAAGGAAATTCTCTCTACAATTATGTGCTAGCAATAAACAAAGGCTGCACTAATTACACTAACTACAAGAAAAATCAGAAGATTCCAGTGAGGTATCCTGGCAGGGTCACCATATGAAACGTCCCCTTAGAAAAATTATACATGTCTGTGTTTGAAATGACACACAATATTTTTTTAGCGCAACGCAATCTGACTTTCAGCAATCCCTACAAGAGAATGGCCCTGACTAAATTAACCTATATGTTTCACAAATCACTTACCTCACAAAAATCTTTGTTACTCCAACTACTGGAATACAGCGAGCGCCACTACTGCCAGCTAAATAAAAGATTCAAACTACGGAAGGCACTAACTACTGACAGACATAGTTAGCAAATGAAAGATTTTAATAGAGAACAAACAATGTATTTACCTTAATAGTCATAATATATATAGCAGTTCATGACATCCATTCTTACAAATGTACTGTTTCTGATGGCCACACCTCCAGATTATCCATTCTCAAAAATCCGCCCTCTCACTTCCCCACATCCACCACTGCTGGCGGCTCGCCTCCAACTGCACAACGCTACGCGCTGTTAACATCCAGCCGCCCAACACTACAATAGCCAACAACAATGCAAACCAGCCACAGACTGCATACAGCACAGCCAGTGATTTTCATACAGAGCGCTACGTAGCGTTACCAATAAAAAACCTACACAGCCTACTTACACTGTGACGAGCTGGTCTTTTCAGTTTACAACTTGCAACAAATTCAGTTTAACATTGTGTGTCTTATTTCTTTGATTGTGGTAATGTGATTGGGTTGTCAGTAAATCTACCTACCCTCTATTCGGAAGTAGTTTAAATTTGTGTGGTGTGCTGGTTTTCGATTTCATATTGTTGAGGAGGAGATTTTACTGTGTTGATGAATAAGTCGATTCCCGGCGGGGTCAGGGATTTTGTCTGCCTCGTGATGACTGGGTGTTGTGTGATGTCCTTAGGTTAGTTAGGTTTAAGTAGTTCTACGTTCTAGGGGACTGATGACCATAGCTGTTAAGTCCCATAGTGCTCAGAGCCATTTGATGAATAAGTGATACGGAATGCAACTGATAATGTTACACCGTATTATTCACAATTACCTCCGTGAGTTTCAGAAGACGACTGCTCAAAAACTACAATACCTGCGGAAAAATGACACATAGGAGTATGAGTGGATAGTGCGTCTCTCCATGTTTCCATTAGCAATACGCGCCGTGCTGGTGTTTCTCTAGGGGGCAGACGGTTCAGAATATGTAGACAAATCACCCGCTCCGCATTTTTACATCGAATTAATTCGAACCTGAAGGTAGGAAACACAATGAACAGATTTCCAAAGCCGGCTGCTTTCCGCCTTACCACAGCGGCGAGACTTCAATTAATTGCATGCTCGTTTTGACGCTCGTCGCATCACAAACGAGTCATACTTAGCACCTGTAATGTGAGTTAAAAGCTTGGAGACATTCTCTGTCCACTGCTTTCGGTCTGTTATCGGTATATCTTGCAGTTTTTGCGCAGTCGTCTTCTAAAACCATCGAGGTACTTATACATAACCCTGTACATAGGTTAAAAGTTGCTTCTTCAGTTGCGATGGGTTTTATTTATTGCAGGTAATGCACCTCGTGTACTCAGCAGATGAATTAGAGTGTATAGCCACACTACGCTGCTTCTCCTAACAAGACAGAAGAAAGAGGAGACATTCTGACTGATAATAAGAGACTTGGGAATGGCAAGAAACAATCTAGCTGGTAACCAAACGAATGCAACTCAACAAGGAACCTTTTCAGCATATTGAAACGTCCCAACATATGCTGCTGCCTAGCTGAAAGCACAGTGATTATTGAATTAATGAGAGACATACACTGCCAGTCACATTAATGTGACCACCCCCTATATTGGACGTCAACGTGCAATAACCACTCACAGACAGCAGATAGCAGCACTAGCAGTGGAGGGCATATAAAGCGTGTCGGGAAGACGCGGGAAACTGTACAGTCGCTGTCGTAATGCGGAAACGCAGTGATTTATCTGACGTCTAAAAGGGCACGATCATTGGCTTTCGGGCCAAAGGTGGAAGCATTTCCGAAACTGTTAGGTTTATAAATTATCCGCGTTCCGCCATGGTGAACATATACCGTACATGAGAAAATGGTGCTATCCAAAACCGGCGCTGAGACAATAGTAGTGCACCACAGGCTCCAGATGACAGGGGTGAACGATGGCTGCTGAGATGTGGACGGGCGAATAGATGTGCAACTGCTGAATAACTGACCAACCAGATGAACAAAGGAACTACCAACAGTCTCCACTTAACGATCGTTTAGCGAACGTTGCTGCGTATAGGCCTCCGCAACAAGCCTGGTTCATGCCCCCACGCCGACTGCTGTTCACTGGTGACGAAATTCTGGAATTGGCACGCCAATACCGCAACTTCACGTCCGCTGAGTGGCGACAGGTGGCGTTTTCAGGCGAATCACGTTTTGTGTTCCACCAGCATAAAACTTCTGAAAGCAAACACCCTGCAACAATCGTCGGAAGGATCCAGGTTGGAGGAAGGAGCGTTATGGTCTCGGGCATGTTTCGTTGCGTCGCCTAGGCGACTTCGTCATTCTGAGAGGCACAATGGATTAATACAAATATGCATGTCTCCTTGGGGACCATGTGCATGTTTCGTTGCATCGCCTAGGTGACTTCGCACTATGGAACTTCAACCGAGAAACCTAGCACAGCCTGCCACGGTACTCGAGACGATACCTTCGATAACCTCATTGACTTCCTGCACCTCTCGCATTTTTCAGCGGTGTAAAAAGTGGTTATTAAGGTTTTTGACATGTGGTCTCATAAATGCGACTGAACTATTGTAGTAGGTGGACGTGAGGAACAAGAATCTGGACCCAGTGAAACTATCGGTCAGACTGTGTCACTTGTCCTTCCAGTCCCACGGCGGCAGCGTAGAAATCTCCAGTCTTAATTGTTTAATTTTTTCGTCGTTTCCCTAAATCACTGTGTATGAATACTCTAACCTTACTTTAAAAGAGCCACTCCCGCTTCCATCCTCCACCCTTCTCGAACTGAACGATTGCTACGTCGCTAACACCTTTGATGTTGACAAGACACAATTTTTTTGGTTTACATTTCCCAGTCTCAAAGGCGAGATGAAGTAATTGGCATTCCCCGCCGATGTATATTTATCTGCCGTGATAACTGACCTTTCCATGGGGTGCTAGTGGCTTATGAGTCATAGTGCTCCTAATTTTAAGAAAGTACGTTCTATTTCTTCATTGTAGGGAAGCTGCTAAATGCTTTATGGAGATACTGTGTACTCGCAAAGACGAAACGTGTATGTTTACGCCTCGTGTACGTACTTCTTCCCAAGATGATTGGATACAGACCTCTATGGGTCTTCGAAGTGCATCATGTGACTCATTTAATACAAATAAAAATTATTTAATTACATTTTAAAACTGATTGAGAACCAAAATTAAGAATTCCAGAAAAGACATTGAAAAATGAGCATGGCAAGCTCTTGCCAACCTCAATTCGATGTTCTATAGTAGGACCAAGCGGATGTAGTGAAACAACATTAATGATTCATAGTTGATAAATTCGGTTACAATTAATTATTTATATATTTATTATAAAAGTTTAGATAGACCAAAATCTCAAGAATTCATAAAAAGGTGGAAAAATTGAAGAGAAAACAATGAAAAGTTGCTGTTTTTATTGAAAATTATGCTGCAATTATACCATTAGATGAATGTGAAGATAATTCACTTCTTATATTTGATGATTTTATTCTCAAAAATCAAAATGTAGTTAGACAATATTTTACTAGAGGCAGACATAAAGGAACAGACTGTTTTTATTTAGCCCAGACATTTTCAAGAATACCAAAACAATTAGATATAATTTCAATGATTTTAGACAAGATGATACAAATTTAAATTGTATATACTAAGCGTTTGTAGGTGGCGATTTAAAGTTTGATGATTTGAAAGAAATATATGTTAAATGATGGAATAATGATAAATTTGGATTTATTACAATAGATTTGACAAGAAAAATTAATGAAGGTCAGTATAAAGATAGAATTAAAGAGTTTTAACAACATAAAACACAAAATTATAAAAATATAAAAGTATAAAAATATACATATAAAAATATAAAAACATAAAACACATAACATTAAAAAATTAAACTCTCTCTAACTGATTTTTTTTCATGCCCAAGATTTTTTATTAAATTAACAATCTATATTTAACTGACAGTCAATCGTTTTTATATTCAGTTAAAAATTTATAATCAACAGATTTTCTAATTATTTTACATTAAGTTAAATTTTTATAATTTTTCTGATGTTTTATTTTCTTTTATTCATTACATTCGGTTAAATTTATTTTTTTAAAAGAAGGTTGGAATGTCTGGGTTAAGGTGGAAAAAATCTGGGGTAGTAGATGAAAACTGACAATCTTCACCCTCCACACCCCCTCCGTTTGGCAGGATTGCCAACTTTCATCTACTCTTACTGGTGACAGAGTTTCTGCTTTTCATTACTTCCGGCTCTGCACTGGGCAACCTACCCGACCCCCTCCTGACAGTAGCGATGGGACATTGTGTTTAATATGGATAGAAAACGTAGTGGAATCGAATGGTGTTTAATTGAAGTTACCAGAGGTGAAGATGGTCTGTTTGTGCTCGTTTAAATTTGTTGCCCGAAGTGTGAATCGAGCCCAGATCTTAAGCATATGAAGATAGAATCATTTCAGAGGACCACCAAACTATAAGGGGCGTTCAAAAAGAAACGAGCCTGAGTCTGGAATGCGCAAACCGGTGCCAGGAGGGTAATATCGTGGCGTGTGTAACGAGATGTGGTTCCGATCAGAGCGTGGCAGTCCACAGCACGTCGCTAGAGGGCATGCGTGCATGTCATGTGACTATACAGGGCTAGCAGCAGCGTGCATCAATCGTCCAACGTTGCCAGTCGCATTGCAAACAGTGCCATGGAGGCGTCAAAAGAAGAGCAAAGAGGTGGTATTCGTTTCCTGACAGCGGAAGGAGTAGGAGGAACGGACATTCATCGACGCATGTCACAAGTGTACAGTAAACATTGCATGTCCCTTGCAAGGGTCAAGACGTGGCACAAGCACTTCAGGGCAGGACGGGTGTCGTTAGCCGATGATGCGCAGTCTGGAGCACCACACCGCATTATCGATGACGTCGTCCAGCTGGTGGATGTTCTCATTACCCACTGCTATTCACAATATACATAAATGACCTTGTGGATGACATCGGAATTCCACTGAGGCTTTTTGCGGATGATGCTGTGGTATATCGAGAGGTTGTAACAATGGAAAATTGTGCTGAAATGCAGGAGGATCTGCAGCGAATTGACGCATGGTGAAGGGAATGGCAATTGAATCTCAATGTAGACAAGTGTAATGTGCTGCGAATACATAGAAAGAAAGATCCCTTATCATTTAGCTACAATATAGCAGGTCAGCAAATGGAAGCAGTTAATTCCATAAATTATCTAGGAGTACGCATTAGGAGTGATTTAAAATGGAATGATCATATAAAGTTGATCGTCGGTAAAGCAGATGCCAGACTGAGATTCATTGGAAGAATCCTAAGGAAATGCAATCCGAAAACAAAGGAAGTAGGTTACAGTACGCTTGTTCGCCCACTGCTTGAATACTGCTCAGCAGTGTGGGATCCATACCAGATAGGGTTGATAGAAGAGATAGAGAAGTTCCAACGGAGAGCAGCGCGCTTCGTTACAGGATCATTTAGTAATCGCAAAAGCGTTACGGAGATGATAGATAAACTACAGTGGAAGACCCTGCTGGAGAGACGCTCAGTAGCTCGGTACGGGCTTTTGTTGAAGTTTCGAGAACATACCTTCACCGAGGAGTCGAGCAGTATATTGCTCCCTCCTACGTATACCTCGCGAAGAGACCGTGAGGATAAAATTAGAGAGATTAGAGCCCACACAGAGGCATACCGACAATCCTTCTTTCCACGAACAATACGAGACTGAAATAGAAGGGAGAACCGATAGAGGTACTCAAGGTACCCTCCGCCACACACCGTCAGGTGGCTTGCGGAGTATGGATGTAGATGTAGATGTAGATGTAGACCGCCGAGAGACAGTGAAAGCCACAGCCGCCGTGGTCGGATTGAGCGTCGGAAGTGTTCACACCATCATGAAGGAACGACTACACATGCGCAAAGTGTGTGCCCAGTGGGTGCCCCACAGTCTTCAACCACACCAGGAAGCATGTCGAATGGCCCACTGTCTCGCTCATCTGCAGCACTGTTCTCGGGTAGGAAATGCGTTCCTGGCACGAGTGATGGCTGGAGATGAGTCATGGTGTCATCATTTCGAAGCAGAATCAAAATGACAAAGTCTCCAGTGGTAGCATCCAGGTTCACCACCACCAAAAAAAGCCAAGGCCATCCACACGAGTGCAGGAAAGGTTATGCTGACGTTCTTCTTTGACCAAGATGGCCCCATTCTGATTCACTTCCTGCAGCACGGGACAACAGTGAATGCCCAGCGTTGCTCTAAAACCTTGACCACCCTTTGTCAAGCGATCAAATCAAAAACACCAGGGAATCTCACCCGAGCGGTCATTCTGCTCCATGACAGTGCAAAGCCTCATACGGCCAACACAGTCGCGACATTCCTACAGAAATTCAAATGGCAGGTTCTCGGTCACTCTGCATACAGTCTGGACATCTCTCCCTGTGATTATGCCATTTTTGGTCCCCTTAAAAAGGCTCTGAGGGGCAAACTAATCACCTTGGACGACGAAGTCCAGCTGTACGTGCGCAACTGGTTCACATCGCAGCCCTGAGAATTTTATGAGACGGCCATTCACCGCCTTGTGTCACGGTGGGACAAGTGTCTCAACAGCCAGGGTCATTACTTCTAACATACAGGTACTGGTTTCTGTAATTATGCCTCCGGCTCGTTTCTTTTTGAACGCCATTTATACATATGTGGCTGACTCGTGATTTTGTCCAAATGAATGATGCTCCACTCTTAATCGGGATTCTGAGTCGCTGGACGTCGATTATGGCCTGTCCAAGTCATTTATTTCCTTGTTTGTACACATGGCTATTCATCAGCAGCGTTTGCTACACGTTGTGGACTTTCGACTTGATCTTGTAATCACTACAATAAAATCACCTAACAGTCATCTACAAGAACAGGCCACGCAGCAAGATACGGAAACTTCTGCAGGGGTTGTTGGTTTAAACTTCAGCTGGTCTAGTCGCGAACATCTCCTTACTTTATAAACTTCATTTCGTACAATATGCGTTGAGCGTTGTGATCATTGCTGATGCAACATATGGTGTGAAGAATGTTGAATTATGTAACCTACTATTTCAGGCACAAATTTCCTGAAGAAAGTAGTTTGGTGTATACGTTCGTGGAGAGTTTGTTTGGTGTGTCATCACGTAGGCTGTTATCAGTACACAGTATGACAAAAAACTGAAGTATTCACAAGACATGATTGGAAGTGAATGTAACTTCATATACTTATTCAGAATCGGCGGGTATGTAAATGATCAGATATGTGACTGGTAGAACAGACACCACAGGGCACTAGTACTGGTCATTTTTAGTGTTGTTGCCAGGCCAGGTATGGCATATAAGGAGTATGAACAGCGTCAGGTAATGAGTGATTGCTTTGAAGGACACAGAGTTGCCGCGCACTTGTGAGAGAAAGAGCTATCACCGTCTGAGAAAGTTTTGAAATGGCTTCAATGTGGGTCGCTATTTCGACGATTGGCGAATCGAGCAATATTCAGATTTGTGTGGCATATGTACGTGACAGTGGACCGCTGTTGAACTGCATGGGAATGTGAGAGCAGACGTGCTCGTCTTCACGGTCCTGGTCGAACACTTTTGACCATTACTCGGGAAGATCGCCGTTCTCTAGAAGGCCATTCATCGGCTGCCTTAATGTGTTGATTCGACATGGTTTTGTAGTTACTGGCAGGAAAGCACGTAACAGCCATCTGCACGAACTGGAAACATAGTAGGATGCAGGAATTTCTGCAGAAAGTGTGGATTTTACTTGAACTGTTTTGGTGTATTTATACAATTTATTGTCTGATAGTAAATCTGTTGCACTTCTGATGGTACATCTGTTGCACTGTCAACACAAAGACGACATATTTCTTTAGAAAACGGAGCATGAAACAGGAAAAAGTCTCACATTTTTGACATTTTGGTCTCTTTGGGTTTCACTCAGAGGGGCAAGCGGCGAAGGCAACTGGAAACATTTGTGCTTTGTATAGGGTAATGTGTACCGAAGAAGTCAGGTCAGAAAAAGGTTTCCTCATTTTAGTTACACTACTGTCCATTAAAATTCCTACACCAAGAAGAAATGCAGATGATAAACGGGTATTCATTGGACAAATATATTTTACTACAACTGACATGTGATTACATTTTAACGCAATTTGGGTGCATAGATCCTGAGAAATCAGTATCCAGAACAACCACTTCTGGCCGTAATAACGCCTGGGCATTGAGTTAAACAGACCTTGGATGGCGTGTACAGGTACAGGTGCACATGCAGCTTCAGCACGATACCACAGTTCATCAAGAGTAGTGACTGGCGTATTGTGACGAGCCAGATGCTCGGCCACGATTGACCATACGTTTTCAATTGATGAAAGATCTGGAGAATGTGCTGGCCAGGGCAGCAGTCGAAGATTTTCTGTATCCAGAAAGTCCCGTACAGGACCTGCAACATGCGGTAGTGCATTATCCTGCTGAAATGTAGGGTTTCGCAGGGATCGAATGAGGGGTAGAGCCACGGGTCGTAACACATCTGAAATGTAACGTCCACCGTTCAAAGTGCCGTCAATGCGGACAAGAGGTGACCGAGACGTGCAGCCAATGGCACCCCATAGCATCACGCCGGGTGATACGCCAGTATGGCGATGACGAATGCACGCTTCCAATGTGCGTTCACCGCGATGTCGCCAAACACGGATGGGACCATCATGATGCTGTAAACAGAACCTGGATTCATCCGAAAAAATGACGTTTAGCCATTCGTGCACTCAGGTTCGCCGTTGAGTACACCATTTCAGGCGCTCCTGCCTGTGACGTAGCGTCGAGTGAAACCGCAGCCATGGTCTCCGAGCTGATAGTCCACGCTGCTGCAAACGTTGTCAGATTGTTCGTGCAGATAGTTGTTGTCTTGGAAACGTCCCCATCTGTTGACTCAGGGATAGATTCGTTACAGCCATGCGGATAAGAAGCCTGTCATCTCGACTGCTAGTGATACGAGGCCGTTAGGATCCAGCACGGCGTTCCGTATTACCCTCCTGAACCCACCGATTCCATATTTTGCTAACAGTCATTGGATCTCGACCAACGCGAGCAGCAATGTCGCGATACGATAAACCGCAATCGCGATAAGCTCCTTACATGAGGCATCACAACAACGTTTCACCAGGCAACGCCGGTCAACTGCTGTTTGTGTATGAGAAATCGGTTGGAAACTTTCCTCATGTCAGCACGTTGTAGGTGTCGCCACCGGCGCCAACCTTTTGTGAATGCTCTGAAAAGCTAATCATTTGCATATCACAGCATCTTCTTCCTGTCGGTTAAATTTCGCGTCGGTAGCACGTCATCTTCGTGGTGTAGAAATTTTAATAGCCAGTAGTGTATATGCATTCGAATTCTCATTTTCCATAATTAATGAGACTACAGTAAGAATTCTTTCCCAACCAAATGTGATAGTGATGTCCTACGATGGTCGTGGTAGTACTTGAAACGTCCACTTAGAAAAATTTATGAATTACTGTGCTGACAAACCTCTTACATTATTTGACTTTCAAACAGCTGAGCAGAACTGAACGCACTTAGACATTTCGCTCTTTACCTGTTCTGATCAACACTAAACTGACACACAATATTTTTAGCGCAACGCAATCTGACTTTGAAAAATCGCTACAAAAGAATGGCCCTGCCTAACAATAATCTATACCTCTCATGAATCACTTACCTCACAAAAATCTTCGTTACTCAAACTACTGCAATATAGCGTGCGCCAATTCTGCCAGCTGAATAAAAGGGTCTAACTACTGAAGGCACTAACTACTGATAGGCATAGTTAGCAAATGAAAGATTTTGATAGAGAACAATGTATTTAGCTTAATAGTGTTCAAAAGTCATTATATATATATATATATATATATATATATATATATATATATATATATATATATATCAGTTCATGACATCCAGTCTTACAAATTTACTGTCTCTGATGGACACACGTGCAGATCATCCGCTCTCAAAACTCCGCCATCTCTCTCTCCACATCCACCACTGCTGGCGGCTCACCTCCAACTGCGCAACGCTACGCGCTGTTAACAGCCAACAGCCCAACGCTACAATGGCGAGTATTACAAAAATGCCAACCAGCCACAGACTGCACACAGCACAGCCAGTGATTTTCATACAGAGCGCTACGTGGCGTTACCAACATAAAAACCTAAACAGCCTACTTACATACTTAGGGATCTCACAAACTAAGTTATACTTGCCCTTCCACCTAAGAACATTGCACAGCAACAGAGGCGTATTTTGCAAAGAGCGTTCATGTTCTGGGTGTCCTTGAAACACAGTTATGCTGCGGTACAGATAGCAGGTGCATCACAGTGTGCGAGTCAAGTGGCGCGGCAGCTGGAACAGTACTCCAAAGGTGAAGTACGCACGACAGTGCGATTCTTGTGGGCAAAATGTCTCAATTTCACACAGATTCACCTTGAAATTCTGGCATAATATGAATCAAATTAAATGCCACGTCCACCCATAGTGAAATGGTACCAACAATTTTACCATGACCGCACACACGTTGGTGATGCTTATATGGAATCACCATGCCATTTCCACATTTGCTGCAAGCTGAAAGAATATTTGAAGGGAAAGAGATTTTCCACCGATAAAGACCTTCACACGACTGTTCTTGTATTGCTTCGTGACCAAGGAGCGGATTTCTGTTGTCGAGGAATTGAACGAATGGTAGAACGTTCCCGCCATCGATAACAGAAAGTTGGTGACTATGTTGAAAAATGGTGTCATGTACACGTGTCACTTTCAGTTGTAGCGTAGCATTCACTAAAAGTTGCCGGCCGCGGTGGTCTAGCGGTTCTAGGCGCTGAGTCCGGAGCCGCGCGACCGCTACGGTCGCAGGTTCGAATCCTGCCTCGGGCATGGATGTGTGTGATGTCCTTAGGTTAGTTAGGTTTAAGTGGTTCTAAGTTCTAGGGGACTGATGACCATAGATGTTAAGTCCTATCGCGCTCATTTGAACCATTTGAACCACTAAAAGTTATTTGTCCTGCCATAATAATGCGTAGCTTACTTTTTGAAGCCCCTTCGTAATATGATACAATATAATGAAATCGTTTGCCAACGGCCGTCGTATCCTATCCACTATTCTTCTCCCTCTTTCGCCATTGGCGTAGGGTTATATTATCAGCTTACCTCAATGCACATGTATTTTGTGTCACCTGTCTCACTTATACCTTCATTTCCCTTTTCCTTTATATTATGTCTAATCTCAGATTACAGCGTTACATAGATAACATGACACAAGTCTAGGCCCATATGTTTCGTAAGTCTGTGTTGATTTGATTTTTAGCACAAGTACTTACACACACGAAAGAATAATCGATGGCATAGAACGTAGGGACCTCTCATCTGCACACGACGACTTCTAGCAACTACACAATCCAGTCACGTTAATGTGAACAACACCTATATTCGACTTCAACGTGCAATAACCACTCACAGACGGCAGGTGGCAGATTTTTTTGATTGAATTCGAAGTACTTTCGGGAGAGAGCTAATATTAGAAGATCTATTGTTTCGTATGTTCCCATGATAGTCATTTTTCCATATTGTAAAACATTATTTACAATAATTTGTATTGTTTCCTGCACGGTAATGTGGGTGCATAAGCTTTGTGGTATAAAAATAAACGAATTTCTTATTGTGAATTCTAGAACATCCACAGATACCATAAATGACATATCAATTCGACACAACGCCAAATTCGTTTCTTTTAATGCTACAAACATATACACTAATATTCCCCTGCAAGAAACGATACAAATGATTGAAAATGACCTCCTACAACGTAGAGAACTACCGGGTGTAATTAAAGTACAGCTATTCACGGATGTCCAGTGTGGGCTGAGGTTACCGTATGGCAGTGAAACTTAATAGACATACTCATGCGTTAAAGCGAGACTGATTTACGTTGGAAAAAAATTAGTTTCAATGTTGGCCACCAGGTGCAAGTATGGCGCTACCCGTCAACGTCTTCAGTGCTCATACTGAAAAAATTATGTAATCGACAGTTAAAAATGTAATCAACATTATGCCTTTCTCACTTGTTCGACTTTCTCTGCCCATGTCCCGTTCCTAATCCATTACATATGGAAACTTTTCTGTATGTCTTTCTTGGATTCACAGCACCAGATTTGCTCCTGGTAGCCAAACTGGAACTAATTTTTTCCAGTATAAATCGGTTCCCCATTAACGCATTACAATATCTACCAAGTTTCGGTGCCACACGATAATTACAGCCCATACTGGAACTCTGTGAGTAGCTGCACATTAATTATAACCACCCAGTAACTATCACACGAATACATGGAACAATTCATCTTCTCAAACTGACTCTATCCCGAAACTGTTTACAATTTAATAAAAATAAATCTATACACAGGCTGATGGAACGGCAATGGGCAACGGCACAATCGGCATAATAGCAGACGTCATCCTTAACACACTAGAAGAAAGTTTTCGTTTATCAATCGCCACTCCTCAACTTAATTATATACACCTATAGATATGTCGACAACATCTTGTTACTTATAGAAGGAAACGATTTATACGTCCAAATGGTACACCAATCATTGAATAACTTGCCTCCAAAAATGAAATTTGCAATGGAAATGGGAAAACTTCTTACACTTAATAGTTAACAACAGCAACGACGAATATACTTTTGAAATTTATAGAAAACCAATTGCAACAGACAACATAATAAACTGCAACTCTTGTTATCCAAAATCCCAAAAATACGCCTATTCTAACTCAGTGATTAATAGTATTTTAAACTCACGACAACAACAACCAGCAATACAGAATGTAGTAACTAAATCTCAATTAATAGCCTACAAAAACAATTTCAAGCCAAAAACAGAACAATAAAGGAAAAAACGGAATCTGCAAACCAACCAGTACACGGTAATACGTATAACACTCACAAGAGAAACCTCAACGAAACATAAAGCCACGTACGTACCATCGGTCTACAAAGAAAATCTGTCAAACAAGATGAACAACATATTAAAAAATACACCCATAAAACTACCATTGAGATCTGCCAACAATCTAAACTCGAAGATCCACTCTGGAAGAATCAAAATACTAGAATACGCTGATTCAGACATATACAGAATTACTTGTGAAAATTGAAACAAATTTTACATTGTACAAACAGAAGGAAATTTTAACATCCAATTTAGGTGACGAAATTTTAACATGCAATTTAGAGAACGTACTTAAGGTTGTGATAGCAATGTCATAGTGAGCGCAATTTCTCCACCAGATGTGACTTCTGCGAGTACAGCTTAAATAAATGAAGCTTGTCATTGCCTCCAGGCGCATATAAAACTACATTTTCCCTTCGTTGTTGTTGACTGATGACACTACCAGATGGTAAATATTTCTTTGCCTCTGTTTCAAACGATAATTGTTTTGAACGGTCTGTAGAAGTCGGTAATGATCGTAGTTTGTTTCCCGCAAATACTCTGTATTGGTTGATGTATTTATTGTATATTACCTTATCGGCAAAGAATGTGCAATGTGGGTTAAGATTTGCCTGGTCGAGATTCAACCTCTTTATTCAATTCAAATAAACCTTCATGAAACATATTTTGGTTGTAATCTAAATCATCTCATGACAGTTCTTCGCTTAAGATGCAGTATGCCTTGTCATGCCTTCATGATGACTTTGCTAAAGGAGCATCGAGTCGTAACTGCACAAAACGAAATAATGATATCATAATAAATGTCTGAATGAGTTTGATGTACAGCATATCCACGGAGGCAGTTGAATTCATTCAGTTCCGGGACGCCAGTTTTCAAGCATGCGCTTTACTACTGCACCATTGCTCTCTGGTAACTGCGTCAGCTGTGCCGCTAGGTGGCAATGCCATCGTTTTCATGGCGGCGGGGTACATCAGTTCACCTTAGTTCAGTGAATTTCCACGAAATATTTATAAATTAATATACTCAACCTTTCGTGTAGATTGTTGTTGTTTTTGTGGCCTTCAGTCCTGAGACTGGTTTCATGCAGCACTCCATGCTACTCTATCCTGTGCAAGCTTCTTCATCTCACAGTAACTACTGCAACCTACATCTTCCTGAATTTGCTTAGTATATTCATCTCTTGGTCTCCATCTACGATTTTTACCCTCCACACTGCCCTCCAATACTAAATTGGTGGTCCCTTGATGCCTCAGAACATGTCCTACCAACCGATCCCTTCTTTTAGTAAAGTTGTGCCACAAACTCCTCTTCTCCCCAATCCTATTCAATACCCCCTCATTAGTTATGTGATCTAACCATCTAATCTTCAGCATCCTTCTGTAGCACCACATTTCAAAAGCTTCTATTCTCTTCTTGTCCAAACTATTTATCGTCCATGTTTCACTTGCGTACATGGCTACACTCCATACAAATACTTTCAGAAACGACTTCCTGACACTTAAATCTATACTCGATGTTAACAAATTTCTCTTCTTCAGAAACGCTTTCCTTGCCATTGCCAGTCTACATTTTATATCCTCTCTACTTCGACCATCATCAGTTATTTTGCTCCCCAAATAGCAAAACTCCTTTACTACTTTAAGTGTCTCATTTCCTAATCTAATTCCCGCAGCATCACCCGGCTTAATTCGACTACATTCCATTATCCTCGTTTTGGTTTTGTTGATGTTCATCTTATATCCTCCTTTCAAGACACTGTCCATTCCGTTCAGCTGCTCCTCCAAGTCCTTTGCTGTCTCTGACAGAATTACAATGTCATCGGCGAACCTCAACGTTTTTATTTCTTCTCCATGGATTTTAATACCTACTCCGAACTTTTATTTTATTTCCTTTACTGCTTGCTCAATATACAGATTGACTAACATCGGGGATGCTTCCCTTTCATGCCCCTCGACTCTTATAACCGCCATCTGGTTTCTGTACAAATTGTAAATAGCCTTTCGCTCCCTGTATTTTACCCCTGCCATCTTTAGGATTTGAAAGAGAGTATTCCAGTCAACATTGTCGTAAGCTTTCTCTAAGTCTCGAAATGCTAGAAACGTAGGTTTGCCTTTCCTTAATCTATTTTCTAAGATAAGTCGTAGGGTCAGTATTGCCTCACGTGTTCCAACATTTCTGCGGAATCTATACTGATCTTCCCTGAGGTCGGCTTCTACTAGTTTTTCCATTCGTCTGTGAAGAATTCGCGTTACTGTTTTGCAGCTGTGACTTATTAAACTGATAGTTCGGTAATTTTCACATCTGTCAACACCTGCTTTCTTTGGGTTTGGAATTATTATATTCTTCTTGAAGTCTGAGGGTATTTCGCCTATCTCATATATCTTGCTCACCAGATGATAGAGTTTTGTCAGGACTGGCTCTCCCAAGGCTGTCAGTAGTTCTAATGGAATGTTGTCTACTCCTGGGGCCTTGTTTCGATTAAGGTGTTTCAGTGCTCTGTCAAGCTTTTCATGCAGTATCATATCTCCCCTTTCATCTTCATCTACGTCCTCTTCCATTTCCATAATATTGTCCTAAAGTACATGGCCCTTGTACAGACCCCTCTATATACTCCTTCCACCTTTCTGCTTTCCCTTCTTCGCTTAGAACTGGGTTTCCATCTGAGCTCTTGATATTCATACAAGTGGTTCTCTTTTCTCCAAAGGTCTCTTTAATTTACCTGTAGGCAGTATCTATTTTACCCCTCGTGAGATAAGCCTCTACATCCTCACATTTGTCCTCTAGCCATCCCTGCTTAGCCATTTTGCACTTCCTGTCGATCTCATTTTTGAGACGTTTGTATTCCTTTTTGCCTGTTGCAGTCACTGCATTTTTATATTTTCTCCTTTCATCGATTAAATTCAGTATCTCTTGCGTTACCCAAGGATTTCTACCAGCCCTTGTCTTTTTACCTACTTGATCCTCTGTTGACTTCACTATTTCATCTCTCAAAGCTACCCATTTTTCTTCTACTGTATTCCTTTCTCCCGTTCTTGTCAATCGTTTCCAAATGCAACCTCTGAAACTTTCTACAACCTCTGGTTGTTTTAGTTTACCCACGTCGTATCTCCTTAAATTCCCACCTTTTTTTCAGTTTCTTCAGTTTTAATCTACAATTCATAACTAATAGATTGTGGTCAGAGTCCACATCTGCCCCTGGAAACTTCTTACAATTTAAAACCTGGTTCCTAAATCTCTGTCTTACCATTATATAATCTATCTGAAACCTGTCAGTATCTCCAGGCTTCTTCCATGTATACAACCTTCTTTTATGATTCTTGAACCAAGTGTTAGCTATGATTAAGTTGTGCTCTGAGCAAAGTTCTACCAGGCGGCTTCCTCTTTCATTTCTTCCTCCCAATCCATATTCACTTACTACGTTTCCTTCTCTCCCTTTGCCTACTACCGAATTCCAGTCACCCATGACTATTAAATTTTTGTCTCCCTTCACTATCTGAATAATTTCTTTTATCTCATCATACATTTCTTCAATTTCTTCGTCATCTGCAGAGCTAGTTGGTATATAGACTTGTACTACTGTAGTAGGCATGGGCTTCGTGTCTATCTTGGCCACAAGAATGCGTTCACTAAGCTGTTTGTAGTAGCTTACCCGCACTCCTATTTTTTTATTCATTATTAAACCTACTCCTGCATTACCCCTATTTGATTTTGTATTTATAACCCTATATTCGCCTGACCAAATGTCTTGTTCCTCCTGCCACCGAACTTCACTAATTCCCACTATATCTAACTTCAACCTATCCATTTCCCTATTTGAATTTTCTAACCTACCTGCCCGATTAAGGGATCTGACATTCCACGCTCCGATCCGTAGAACGCCATTTTTCTTTCACCTGATAATTACGTACTCTTGAGTAGTCCCCGCCTGGAGATGCGAATGGGGAACTATTTTACCTCTGGAATATTTTACCCAAGAGGACGCCATCATCTTTTAACTATACAGTAAAGCTGCATGCCCTCGGGAAAAATTACGGCTGTAGTTTCCCCTTGCTTTCAGCCGTTCGCAGTACCAGCACAGCAAGGCCGTTTTGGTTAGTGTTACAAGGCCAGATCAGTCAATCATCCAGACTGTTGCCCCTGCAACTACTGAAAAGGCTGCTGCCCCTCTTCAGGAACCACACGTTTGTCTGGCCTCTCAACAGATACCCCTCCGTTATGGTTGCACCTACGGTACGGCTATCTGTATCGCTGAGGCACGCAAGCCTCCCCACCAACGGCAAGGACCATGGTTCATGGGGGGGAGGGGGGGGGGGGAGTCGTGTACATTAATGTTTCGATAAGTCAAAACCGGGTCAAAATACCTATATTAGTCCTTGAGGTGACCTCAAACCTACAGACTGAAATGAGAAGTTAAAAATCAATAAAAAATTTGCTTTTTCAGATTCTTTTAATTTGTCAGCAGTCGGTTTCGGCCCTGTCCTCAGACCATCTAAAGGAATTTCGACGCCATTGTGGCTGCTGGTGGTGCCAGACGGAGCGAAATCCGTAGAAGTAGCAGCGATAACCGTGCTTCTATGGATTTCTCTCCGTCTGTTGCAACCAGCAGCCCTAATAGCAGTGATAAACCTGAAGATGGTCTGAGTCAATGGCCTAAATCGGTTGCCAACAAATAAAAAAATCTGAAAACGTGATCGAGACTATTTTTTATCGATTTTTAGCATTTTATACCGATTGCTGTGCTCCGGTCAAGAATGCTTTCCAAATTTTTAGAAGTGAGAAGGGAACTTCAGTTTATAGAGAAAAGATGCTGTAGAGCTGCTCTCCACATATCAGTTTCAGTTTCAGGGCGTTGTGTTTTATCTTTTTCCTTCGGCCACTGTTACGTGGTCATAGAACTATTTACTTATTTTTCTGATTAGCCATTTTTCTGGAAAGACTGCTTCAGATGTTTCAGTTCGGCGTTCAGGTGTTCTGACGTCCAAATTCTCTTGGCTCCGTCGACAAGACTTCCAATGACACCCCTGTTTTTGTGGTTGGTGGTTGGAGTTATGCAAATATCCGTCCGTATGCGTGACTTTCCGAAAAGCTTTATATTCCAACTTTCCATCGGTCTGTCCGGGTTTTTGCATTTTTTTCTCGTGTTTTTTTTCCTTAATACAGTGTCTGAACAGGAATGTTACATGATTGTTCAATATTTTGTTGTTTCCTTCTTCTTTCTCGTCTTCATAAAACTATTCATTCATTGATTGTGTTCCTGTTTCCTTTCTTTTCTTCCTTTCTGTTACTCCAAATTTCATTTTCATAATTATGTTCCTGATTTTTTGGCTTTCATTTATCATTTCCCTATTCATAGCTACTTGTTTTGAGTCTTCTATTTCCTGAAGCTAACTGGTTTTTAATTGATACATTCTGTTGTTGTTCATTCTGTGGATGCATCCATAGGATGTTTGGCGGCTTTTTCCGATCTTCTATGCAATTCTGTCTGTGTCTTTTTTGTTCTCTTCATCCATATACCATCTCTGTGTATTCCTGCAAAATAATTTCTGAGTATTTTTTTATTTCATATTCTTTTTTTTTTTTTGTCTCTGTGATACGTGATTTCCCGAGTGTGGTCGTTTCTGATGCGTAGAGGGCATCTGGAAACACATCTATATTGCAGTGCCCGCGTTTGGCGTCTTAATATTTGGTTTATTGTAGTGCGTCCATGTCAGTTTGTACGCTTTCTAAAGTTTTTCTATTCTTTCTACGTTGGATGCTTTGTTCAGTATTCCTGTTTGTAGATATTCCCCTAGATACTTGAGTATTTCCACTCTTTTGTCCTTTCCGTATTTTGTTGCATATCTTGTGTGTTTATTGTTCATTAGATAACAAAAAAAACTTCTAAAGCCTTCTGCTATGTGACAGCACTACAAGTACATCACCCACAAACCTATGTCATCGAGATGGTTTCTTATTTGCTTTTTCTAGAGCTGATTGTTCGAATTTTCCCATGGATATATAGAGAAACTATCGAATTATATCAACATGAGGATAGCTTTAACTGAAACGAAGAAGTCAAGACACTTAGTGACATATGGAGAACAGTTCTACAGACTCAATAGATACGTTTTATCTTTGACGGACAACAGTTCGATGGCTAGGTTTTATCTGTGACAGGGATTATCTCTGTCGATCACGTGTAAACTTCTACCACATCCATTTTCCACAGTATTTGCGCCGCTCGACGAAGTCCAACCCGTCAGTCTGCAAGACTCAGCGGAACCAGAGCACCTCTTAAGATGTCCAGCACAGCTCTGGACGAAACGTTAGGAATTAAAGAGCTTCTTGGACCACAACCATGCAACCCTGCAGGTTTAACAGCAGCTAAGACATCCGGTCGTAGAAACATTCATTGTATGACATGTTATGTTATATTAACCGGGGACCTACACTCCTGGAAATGGAAAAAAGAACACATTGACACCGGTGTGTCAGACCCACCATACTTGCTCCGGACACTGCGAGAGGGCTGTACAAGCAATGATCACACGCACGGCACAGCGGACACACCAGGAACCGCGGTGTTGGCCGTCGAATGGCGCTAGCTGCGCAGCATTTGTGCACCGCCGCCGTCAGTGTCAGCCAGTTTGCCGTGGCATACGGAGCTCCATCGCAGTCTTTAACACTGGTAGCATGCCGCGACAGCGTGGACGTGAACCGTATGTGCAGTTGACGGACTTTGAGCGAGGGCGTATAGTGGGCATGCGGGAGGCCGGGTGGACGTACCGCCGAATTGCTCAACACGTGGGGCGTGAGGTCTCCACAGTACATCGATGTTGTCGCCAATGGTCGGCGGAAGGTGCACGTGCCCGTCGACCTGGGACCGGACCGCAGCGACGCACGGATGCACGCCAAGACCGTAGGATCCTACGCAGTGCCGTAGGGGACCGCACCGCCACTTCCCAGCAAATTAGGGACACTGTTGCTCCTGGGGTATCGGCGAGGACCATTCGCAACCGTCTCCATGAAGCTGGGCTACGGTCCCGCACACCGTTAGGCCGTCTTCCGCTCACGCCCCAACATCGTGCAGCCCGCCTCCAGTGGTGTCGCGACAGGCGTGAATGGAGGGACGAATGGAGACGTGTCGTCTTCAGCGATGAGAGTCGCTTCTGCCTTGGTGCCAATGATGGTCGTACGCGTGTTTGGCGCCGTGCAGGTGAGCGCCACAATCAGGACTGCATACGACCGAGGCACACAGGGCCAACACCCGGCATCATGGTGTGGGGAGCGATCTCCTACACTGGCCGTACACCACTGGTGATCGTCGAGGGGACACTGAATAGTGCACGGTACATCCAAACCGTCATCGAACCCATCGTTCTACCATTCCTAGACCGGCAAGGGAACTTGCTGTTCCAACAGGACAATGCACGTCCGCATGTATCCCGCGCCACCCAACGTGCTCTAGAAGGTGTAAGTCAACTACCCTGGCCAGCAAGATCTCCGGATCTGTCCCCCATTGAGCATGTTTGGGACTGGATGAAGCGTCGTCTCACACGGTCTGCACGTCCAGCACGAACGCTGGTCCAACTGAGGCGCCAGGTGGAAATGGCATGGCAAGCCGTTCCACAGGACTACATCCAGCATCTCTACGATCGTCTCCATGGGAGAATAGCAGCCTGCATTGCTGCGAAAGGTGGATATACACTGTACTAGTGCCGACATTGTGCATGCTCTGTTGCCTGTGTCTATGTGCCTGTGGTTCTGTCAGTGTGATCATGTGATGTATCTGACCCCAGGAATGTGTCAATAAAGTTTCCCCTTCCTGGGACAATGAATTCACGGTGTTCTTATTTCAATTTCCAGGAGTGTATAAACGACGGAGAGGCTCCGTCCCCGCCGCAGCCACAGTGGTCCGCAACCCCACGACGACTATCGCAGTCCACTTCACCCCTGCGCCGCCCCACACCGAACCCAGGGTTACTGTGCGGTTCGGTCCCCGGTGGACCCCCCCCCCCTCCCAAAAAGGGAACGTCTCACACCAGACGAGTGTAACCCCTATGTTTCCGTGGTAGAGTAATGGTGGTGTACGCGTACGTGGAGAACTTGTTTGCGCAGCAATCGCCGACATAGTGTAGCTGAGGCGAAATAAGGGGAACCAGCCCGCATTTGCCGAGGCAGATGGTAAACCGCCTAAAAACCATCCACAGACTGGCCGGTTCGCCGGACCTCGACACAAATTCGCCGGGCGGATTCGTGCCGGGGACCGGCGCTCCTTCCCGCCCGGAAAGCCGTGCGTTAGACCACACGGCCAACTGGGCGGACTTGTATGACATACTAAAATTGATCACACAACTCTTGTATATGTAAGGGACTTCTGTGTCCAGACACCTGACCAATATAATGAACAATATAATGAAATTGAACTGATAGCCTTTTATACCTTTGTATCTAGATCTGATAAATGAATCAGTCACTGTTAACTAGCCACGCGTTGTAAGCAACGTAAAAAAAAAAAATTAAAAAAAAAATAAAAAATAAAAAGAGTCAGGCGCAACCTGCGCTGTATTCAGGACAGAGACAGCGTTCCATTTACATTTACAAAATCTCTTATGAGTGATCCAACTATAGCATATTGTGAAATCCAGTTCTAGTCTCAGTACTCGCTATACAAAAAAGATGTCGAAAACACTGATCATATATTTCTGTTTTTCTTATTATATGTATGATTGTTCTAAGATCAGTATGTCGATAAATCATGAGATTCTTGGATACACTAAAACTGATCAATTCAAGATTCAATAGAGTCTGCTTGTTCTTTCTCAATTAGTCCCTGAATAAATGTTTAGTAATTTTTTTCTTGATTTTGTATAGTTTTTACATAGCAAGATATTGATAGGGACTGTGTTTGTTGCGTGCAGACACAGGTTGAATTTACCGCTATCTGGTAACCGCTGAGGGCGTGTTGGCCGTGGTGAAGAGTCTACTGGGGCAGCAGTGGCGAAAGCTGCGATACGTCAGGTGCCACTGGAGTCCTCTGGCAACCCCGGTGCCACAACGTCTTCCGAGGAGTATCATCCGAACAGTTGATCTTCAGTTGAGGGTGAGTTGCGAACATTGGTGGATTCCCGTATTTCTGGGTGGAAGGCGGAAGTGGAAACTGTCTGCAAGACCGCCCACTTTGTGCCTTAGCAGTAAATGGCTCTGAGCACTATGGGACTTAACAGCTGAGGTCATCAGTCCCCTAGAACTTAGAAATACTTGAACCTAACTAACCTAAGGACATCACACACATCCATGTCCGAGGCAACGTAGCGGTCGCGCGATTCCGAACTGAAGCGCCTAGAACCGCTCGGCCACTCCGCCCGTCCCTTAGCTGTAAGTACGAAATGCTGCACAGTGCTGATAACGACTCTGAGCCAGCACGGGATGCCTTCCCTGTTGCGTCAGTGGCTGCTCTTGCTGCTAAATCTAGACCATCATAGAGGGTACGTACGTTTATTGGTCATTGGCAGGCCCACGTTAGGCGGGTTATGGAGCTTCTCAGGGAAATAGCAGGCACTGGATACAACCGGTTGCAAACAGTAGCTCATGTCGTGACGAATTACGTTCGCTGCCTGAGTTCTGAGGCCATCCTCGGTTCGTTTAGGCGGTTGATTGGATTGGCGAACGTAGCTAACATTGCACGCGAACTGCAAGTACGGCTCACCAGTTTCAATACGGTATCCAGAGTTGATAGCGGTTCTCTGTTTGGGAACCGAGAGAAAGCTCTAACGCAGAGGCTCAGAAGACTGTGCGACGATCACAGATGCGAATTTCTCGATTTTTACAAGGTCCGGCAGAAAAACCTCCCCTTTAAGGAAAGCTAATAAAAACAAAACCAAATAAGGTAGAACAATTTTATTTATACTAAATAAAAGTACATATTATGCCATTTTAGAAAATACTCTTATGGTCTTACTTTTTTAAATAAAACATCCCTTACATGGCTTCCTGCACTGTCGACACACTGATTGAGTCTTTCCCTGAAGTTATTCATTACTCTTTGAGTCATTTCAGGTGGAATAGCTTAAACCTCTTGTGTAATTGCTTCTTTCAGGGCTCGTAAAGATTGTGGACGTTGTTCATAAACTTTTGCTTTTAAATAGCCCCAAAGAAAGAAATCACAGGGCGTTAAGTCCGGCGATCGTGGGGGCCAGCCAATGTCTCCACGCAACGAGATCACATGTCCAGGAAACATTTCCTTCACCAATGCCAGTGACTGCCGCGCTGTGTGGGCTGTAGCACCATCTTGCTGGAACCACACGTTCTCTATTTCACCAAAAAGCTCCCTTAGTTGCGGTTGGAGAAAGTCGCGGAGCATGGCACAATAGCGTTCACTGTTGACGGTTAAATTCCTGTCATTTTCTTCGAAAAAGTAAGGACCGATCACTCCGGAATTGTAAACAGCACACCATACTGTTACTTTAGGGCTACGAAGTGGTCGTTGATGAAGTTCTTGGGGATTGTGTTCACACCAGTACCTGCAATTTTGGCTGTTCACTGTTCCGGCAAGGTGAAAGTGTGCTTCATCAGAAAAAATCACAATATCGTTGGGACGAATGTTCCGAAGAAGGTCTTGGCACAAACTTACACGGACACCACAGTCTCGTTCACTCAGTTCCTGCGTAGTTACAATTTTGTAAGGATGCATTTTAAGATCCTGCAAGATTCTTCTCACACTTCGATCAGATATCCGTAATGCTGCCGCATGCTTTTTAGCGGATCGTCGAGGAGATTGTTGAACTGAAGCTCTAACTGCATCAACATTTCCGGGGCCTGTTGCAGTCCGTGGTCGTCCAGGTGGTTTCCTTTTTAATGCGGAACCTGTCTCACGAAAGTTAGCAACCCAAGAATAAATTGTTTTCTTATCGGGAACAGGGTCCCGTCGTCCGAGCGCAAAGCGAACGCGAAAAGCACGTTGAGTATTAATAGGCGATTCGCCATTTTGAATAAAATCTTCCACTACGAAGGCACGATGTTCACCAGACCACGCCATGGCGTACACTGAAAACGGCACGTAGGCAGCTACTTAACGACGCGCCCTCCACCACTCTGCTCCTTCTACTGTCCGCTGCACGTTACTTTGTAATCGGGGAGTTTTTTATGCCGGACCCTGTACTATGGATGGGGTATTGTAGGGCCCCATTAATAGGTCAGAAGTGCATTAGACAAAGCCAGCAGCTACTCGGGTAGAGGAACACTCGAAGACAGATTAGAGCAGCTCTTAGGCTGCGTAGATCGTAAAGAAAAACATTAATGTGCCATTAGTAAACTGCGGGGGAATCCGAAGTAAGCTTTCAGAATGCTGAAATATTTTTGGAAATTTGCGGTAAGAGTCTATGGGACCAAATTGCTGAGGTCATCGATCCCTACTTAATCTAACTTAAACTAACTTACGCTAAGGACAACACACACACACACACCCATGCCCGATGGAGGACTCGAACCTCCGAGAGCCGGGCAAACCGTGTCATGGAGCCCTAGACCGCACAGCTACACCGCGAGGCTCAGAATTCGTATCGCCTATTACAGGTGATAACACTCAAACAATATTAGAAACATAAAGTTGTCTGAAAACGGAAGTAAACAGCAGCGAAAGACTAAATTCGAATTGTATTATACACTGAAGCGCCAAAGATACTGGTATAGGCCTGCGTATTCAAATAAAGAGATATGTAAAAAGGCAGAATACGGCGCTGCGGTCGGCAACGCCTATATAAGACAGCAAATGTCTGGCGCAGTTGTTAGATCGGTTACTGCTGCTACAATGGCCGGTTATCAAGATTTAAGTGAGTTTGAACGTCGTGTTATAGTCGGCGCACGAGCGGTGGGACACAGCGTCTCCGAGATAGCGATGAAGTAGGGAATTTCCAGTACGACCATTTCACGAGCGTACCGTGGATATCAGGAATCCGGTAAAACATCAAGTCTCCGACATCGCTGCGGCCGGAGAAAGATCCTGCAAGAATGGGACCAACGACAACTGAAGAGAATCGTCCAACGTGACAGAAGCGCAGCCCTTCCGCAAATTACTGCAGATTTCAATGCTGGGCCATCAACAAGTGTCAGCGTGCGAACCATTCAACGAAATATCATCGATATGGGCTTTCGGAGCCGAAGGCCCACTTGTGTACCCATGATGACTGCACGACACAAAGCTTTCCGCATCGCCAGGGCCCGTCAACACTGACACTGGACTATTGAAGACTGGAAACATGTTGCCTGTTCGGACTAGTCTCGTTTCAAATTGTATCTAGCGGATGGACGGGTACGAGCATGGAGACAACGTCATGAATCCACGGACCCTGCATATCAGTAGGGGACAAATCTTTTGGAGGCTACGTAATGGTGTGGGGCGTGTGCAGTTGAAGTGATATGGGGCCCCTGATACGTCTAGATACGACTTTGACGGGTGACACGTAAGTAAGCATCCTGTCTGATCACGGGCATCCACTCATGTCCATTGTGCATTCCGACGGACTTGGGCAATTCCAGCAGGACAATGTGACACCCCACACGTCCAGAATTGCTACAGAGTGGCTCCAGGAACACTCTTCTGAGTTTAAACATTTCCGCTGGACACCAAACTTCCCAGACGTGAACATTATTCATTATATCTGGGAAGCCTTGCAACGAGCTGTTCAAAAGAGATCTCCATCCCCCTCGCACTCTTACGGATTTATGGGCAGTCCTGCAGGTTTCATGGTGTCAGTTCCCTCCAGCACTACTTCAGACATTAGTTGAGTCCATGCCACGTCGTGTTGTGGCACTTCTGTGTGCTCGCGGGGGCCCTACACTATATTAGGCACGTGTATCAGTTTCTTTGGTTCTTCAGTGTATATCGCATTGAAAGGCTAGGCGCCAGTGGTTTGCGGCGTACTTATTGAGGTAAGAACTCTACATTATCTAGTGACGTTATTACAGATACCGAACGTGAAATAATTTGGATAAAGTTAAGCATAAATTGAGGGTCAAGCGTGGTAATCAGATGCTTTGAGAGGCCACCAGCGGCAGGAGCTGCAATCGCAGAATGCTTCAGAGACAATTTTCAGATTATTACGAGAGGGTTTAAAAATGGCTCTGAGCACTATGAGACTTAACATCTGTGGTCATCAGTCCCCTAGAACTTAGAACTACTTAAACCTAACTAACCTAAGGACATCACACACATCCATGCCCGAGGCAGGATTCGAACCTACGACCGTAGCAGTCGCGCGGTTCCGGACTGCGCGCCTAGAACCGCTAGACCACCGCGGCCGGCAAGAGAAGGTTTCCCGATCATGGTATTGTAGTAAGGGAAACAATTCAGCTTGCTAGCTATAGGATGGGAGAGTCATGCAGTCAAAAACTTTCCAAAAAAAGGGATTAGTGTGAGACTACTCTGAGAGTGAGTGCAATTTTATGTAAGATTGTCACTTACTACTTTTTAATATTTTACACCAAGAGTCGTCTTCACTTCTATTAGTAAGGGTGCTGATAACACACACACACACACACACACACACACACACAGAGAGAGAGAGAGAGAGAGAGAGACGAGATTGTTCTGAACGCCTCGACTAAAATTACTTCGAGCAGTCACAAAAAACCGACGTTTTAAGGGCGTTCATTACAAAATCCAAATAATTCAGTAGCAAAATACTCAATTCATGATTCGATTTCATTTGACAATTGTTAAAGAAGACACACAGACAAATTTTCACAAAAAGCTGCACCACGTTAAACTTGAGTTTCTCCCGGAGTAGAAAACGTTCAAATAATTTACGGGACTGCAGCCGGGTGATTCCTTAGACAACCGCCTATATTTCGACAAGTCAAAAATTTGTGTCCTGAAAGTGATAGGGTGTGTACCTAAAGAAATAGCGACGACTGTCGAAGACATCACACCGCTGGAATCTCGTGAGTTGTTTGAACAAGCTACGCCATACTCTTACCTCTCCATGAGTACGGAACTCTCTCAGCTTTAAGCTGGGCTTGTTCCACAGAGTAACATAGAGCTATGGACTTAGGACGGAGGTCTGCCGATTGCTTTGCGCAGATTTACGGTTTTGGTAATTTTCTAGAGCTTCCAATGGACGACTAAAACGGCCGTTTGGTGAAATAGGTGCCGGTAATTAGGCATCTGTCGTCGGGAGGCGCGCTGGGGAGCTCTCTAATTACCCCGGCGGCCGCTACGCGGCGCTAACCTCCCCCGAAGCCGTCCGGGCTGTAAAATAATTTGCGAAATGATTTCGTAAAGAATGGCCAGGTTAAGACGTACACCGCACTCTGGGAATTGCACTGAATATTAATGTCGCACTCTGCGGATATGACGGGCGCGCCTTAATCGATACGGGGCGCAGCTTACCTGGGTGCGGGTGGCGGGCGCATGCTGGTAGCGTAGCATTGCAGCCTCCGTGCGCTACTGCTGAGAAGCGCTACAGTCCGCCCCTAACCTACATAGGACATCCTCTAGTGACTAATCTTCAAATCTACACTTATTATACGATAAGGAATGCCCAAAAAGCTTAATAGCTTGCTTGTCCGTCTTTGGAACGAAATACATCACTGACTCTACATATAAGGGATCAGACAGTTTGTTGCCACGTTTGTGGAGGTATGTGGCATTAGGTGTATACGCACAGGTCATGCAATTTGCGTACATACGCCGGCCGCGGTGGCCGAGTGCTTTAGGCGCTTCAGTCCGGAACTGTGCGACTGTTACGGTCGCAGGTTCGAATCCTGCCTCGGGCTTGGATATGTGTGATGTCCTTATGTTAGTTAGGTTTAAGTAGTTCTACGTCTAGGGGACCGATGACCTCAAATGTTAAGCCCCATAGTGCTCAGAGCCATTTGAACCATTTTTTCGTACATACCAGGCCTCCGATTTGCGTACGCTGCAGATGGGTTCCATGGGATTTACGTCAGCAGAATTTGGTCGGCGGTATATCAACGTGAGTTCAGTATAACGCTCCTCAAACCACTGTAGTACGGTTCCAGCTCCGAGGCATGCACAGTTGTACGGCTGAAAGATGACGTGGCCGTCGGGGTAGGCATCAAACATAAAGGGATGCAGATGGTTCGCAGCTGTCACCGTGTCTTCGATTACTACTACAGGTCCCACGTTAGCGCAAGAAAATGTCTCCCATAGCATAATACTGCTCCCACAAGCCTGCGTCCGTGGCGCGCTCCACGTTTCTAGCCGCCGTTCACGTCAATGACGGCGTGATGAACGGTGTGCCCCGAAACACTTGTGCGTGCACCATAATTGTGCTGTTTCGACAAAGATGGCACAGATCATTACCTATCGTACTTTAGAAAGCAGACAAGCCTCCAGACCCCACGTTCCGTCTAGAGTAGTGAACGTCCAACCATTTAGCGCCTAGTGGTAGCTTCACTGTCCTACCTTTTTCTCTAGATACTCACGACAGTAGCACGTGAGCATTCGACCAGCTTCGCCATTTTCAAGATACTCGTCCACAGACTCTTCGCAATAATAATCTGTCCTCAGTCAAAGTCGTTTATCTCAATGGATTCCCCCATTTGCACCCCATATCATCGCTAGGGTGATTCCCAGTCCGTTTCTGCTCCGCTTACATACTTTTGTTACCGCGTCACCTGCCCGCAACGCCACTAGGCTGCATCCAGCGTAGCGGTGGGCAGTAGTCATAATGTTCTGGCTGATCTGTGTGCGTTATCGGAAAAAAATCGCAACATAAAAAAAGACTAATGAAATTTTGGAAATACATTTGTCTAGGCAACATATTTGTATGATTAACGTTGCAAGATTGCAGGTTAATGTACGCGTGAGGTACATTAATAATCAGTTTAACCGCCAGAATGTTGAATGTAATCATGCGAACGTGCATACTTTTGTTTTGGACAGGTGCCGCATGTCAGTTTGTGGGATGCAGTTCCATAGCTGTTGCACTTGGTCGATCAATACAGGGACGGTTAATGCTGTTGGTGAATGACACTGGAGTTAGCGTCCGATGATGTTCCATATGTGCTTGATTGGAGACAGATCTGGTTACCGAGCAGGCCAACGCAACGTCTTACAACAGCGTTATGTGCGCGGGCGTTAGTCTGTTGGAAAACACCCCCTGGAATGCCGTTCACGAATGGCTGCAATCACCAGGCTTACGTACATATTTGCCGTCAGGGAATCCACGAGAGTGCTCCAGCTGTCATACGAAATCGCACCACAGTCCAGTGGGTCTAGCACACACACAAGTTGGTCGTAGCTTCTCAACTGTCCTCCTTCTAACCAACACATGGCTATTACTGGCACAGAGACAGAAGCGGCTTTCATCAGAAAACACAACCGACCCACACCCCTCCCTCCAATGAGGTCTCCCTTGACACCACTGAAGTCACATATGGCGGTGGTTTCGGGTATGCGGAATGCACGCTACTGGGCTTGTCACAGTTCGTTGTGTCACTGTGGTGCCAACTGGTGCTCGAATTGCTGCTGCAGACGAGGTACGATGCGCCGGAGCCACCCGCCGAACACGATGGTCTCCCCTCTCGATAGTGCCAAGTGACCGTTCGGAGCCGGGTCTTCTTGCGACCGTACAGTCCCATGACCAACGCTGCCGCCAATCATGTACAGTGCCTACATTCCTGCCAAGTTTTTCTGCAGGATCATCCAACTTCTCGTAGCCGTATTAAGCGACCTCGTTCAAACTCAGTGATGCTTTGATAATGGCGTCTTTGTCGCCTTAAAATGCATTCTCAACTAACATCAGCTCACCACTTCGTATCTCAAAGGTAACTAACCCTCAAGAGCGTTAGAGCGTGTATTTAAAGCAAACCTGATTTGCATGCTGCCAACGGCCTTGTCGCAGTGGTAACACCGGTTCCCGTCAGATCACCGAAGTTAAGCGCTGTCGGGCTGGGCTAGCACTTGGATGGGTAACCATCCGGTCTGCCGAGCGCTGTTGGCAAACGGGGTGCACTCAGCCATTGTGAGGCAAACTGAGGAGCTACACGATTGAAAAGTAGCGGCTCCGGTCTCGGAAACTGACATGCGCCCGGGAGAGCGGTGTGCTGACCACATGCCCCTCCATATCCGCATCCAGTGACGTCTGTGGGCTGAGGATGACACGGCGGCCGGTCGGTACCTTTGGGCCTTCAAGGCCTGTTCGGGAGGAGTTAGTTTAGTTTGATTTGCATCCTCATAGTGGCTCTACGAGCGCCACTCGTAAGCGACTTGCTCGAAATCTGAATAAACATAATCTTTCTAATGTAGAAACACGCCCACCACTTTTCGTTTATGTTCCACAACTCCTTCCTGGTGTTGTCATTTTTTCCATCAGTGCATCTGGATATGCGAAACCAGTCCCACAATGTTGGAACACTGTCTTTATACCTGCAGGTTTCATAGACTTGGATGGACTGCAGCAATAGAAGCGCCCAGAAAACTGGGTACTTTAACAAACAAGGTAAATGCTTTAAGCGTTCTCTGGTATCTTAAGACCCAGTCAACGGTAAGTACGTGGGAAAGTATCGGAAGATCTCGAGGGATGTTCAAATGTGGTATGACATGTTCAGCACCACAAGGCCTGATTTGTAGGGCTACTGTCAACCTTAGCATAATTGTGGGAAAAGGTGAAACAGTATTCTGCGTGATAACCCAGAAAATCAATTCGTAGCGTCTTACACGGATCACGGATAAGTAAAAGTTAGAATCCTGATATGTTACACAAACGTTTATTGTTTGATACACAGCAAGCACTAGTTGTTCATATTTTGTTCGCGAATGACACAAGCACTTAGTTATGAGTATTTGACTTTTTAAACTAGTTGTATAGTATATGAACATAAGATATGTATTTAGAGTTGACAGCCAGCTTTTGAGTGTGCTGAAGGCAGCTCCAAGATGGCGCACGTGGCGGACTATTGTTTCTTCTGAGGCGCCGACACATCTGCAGCGTGTTTTGACATTTTCAGTTTCTTTGCTAGTCGTCTGTACTAGAAGCTGTCTTTTCAAGTATGGTAGTGCATCGCCTCATTCACGTGTGGATATGCGTGTCTGTTTTGATATGAGTACGGCAGATGATACGCACGATATGTGCACTTCTCACTACATTATTTGACTACTGACTGAGTAATACGTGGTATGTCACTGCTACCAGGCAACTGTGAATGGCAGTCTTGACCAGCATTGACTGGTTTACTGTTGGTTCCTGTGTATTAGTTAAAAATGGATAACCATGGTTCATGACGCCGGGACTATGGTACATTTTTTCTTGCTTATTGTTGCACAGTTAAATTGACATTAAAATCACTGTGATATCGATCACGGGTTCCTATTGGGACATATAACTGATAAATATTCTGGCAACGTCGATCATACCTTGAAGGAGTATTCAAAGGCTTCTGCTTTGGATATACTAAGTTACTTGACTAAAAATGAAAAACCAATCTTCGAATAATCCGCCATTGACGCAGATAAGCCGTTTATCGTTAGTTAAGACCGAAAAACCCGGGACAAATTCAGCAAGAAATCCAAAAATACTGATTACGACCATGTCTATGTGATGAACGTGGAGCATGAAAGTGCAGGATTACATATTTGCTAATATCAGCGTTTTATCCGTATCGACCAGCAAAATTTACAATTCATGTTCTTGTGAGCACACGATTTGAACGACTACTATTCGGCAACGTGTACTGAACTCCTTTATACGTCTCCTACCACAATCAAATTTCCGCAGTTGCGCTGTAGACCTAAATTGCTATTACTGAATAGCAAAATAACGCAGGTAACACTCTTTCGAGATAAAAAGTTCATAATACTTCACTGTTTCGTGAAGTGGCAGGCAAGCTCGTTTTGCGGTTCAATTAAGCATTAGTCATAAGCTACTCTTGACAAGTGTGTGATTCATTTCTATTATCAGGCAATATTTAATCTCCAGGACAGTTTACATGCATAAATATTTCTCACACGGTGTCCTGCATGAGTAAGTGTCACATCTAGCTGAATAGTGCAGGATTACATATTTGCTAATATCAGCGTTTTATCCGTATCGACCAGCAAAATTTACAATTCATGTTCTTGTGAGCACACGATTTGAACGACTACTATGCGGCAACGTGTACTGAACTCCTTTATACGTCTCCTACCACAATCAAATTTCCGCAGTTGCGCTGTAGACCTAAATTGCTATTGCTGAATAGCAAAATAACGCAGGTAACACTCTTTCGAGATAAAAAGTTCATAATACTTTATTGTATCACTTTCAAATCTCCCACTTAACAGTACGCACAATTATTATTATTGTTTAATGGCCACTTGTATGAAGTGCGGTCACCAATGTGGCAGCAACTATGGTATAGACAAAAGTTGTTTTCGACATACACTACACGAATTCTTGCGTTTTTTGATATTTTCACGTTAGAAATACGTGTGCGTAAATCTTACTAAGCTAACATGCACACATATTAGACTACGCCTTATTTCCTAGACGTTACGCATCTCAAGTTACGTCGCTACCAAACAGATGTTCCACACTGACTAAAGTAGAAACAATAAAACACTTCCGTATTTGAGCCAGCATGAACATACTGCGTTAAGCTGCGTGGTGCATAAAAGCGCTTCGTAAATAATTACAACAATGAATCGAATAAAACTGCCATCAACTCAAAAGATGGTTTGAATACCATCTGCTTTATTGGATTATTTTTGGAGATGGTGTGCCATGACCATTCTCTAACCAGAGAACCGAATCACTTGGCGTTTATAAAGGGGATAATAATTTAGCGTTTTACCTGATCACGGTACAACTAGACAATTTTCATATAAGTAGAACATTGCTAGAGACGAATGTCGTGATATTTGCTCAAAAAGTTCTGAAACAACGGAGAATCTAACTCCACACATCGAAAATAGTAATCTGGCTTCCACCACCGAACCATTCATTGCAGTATCATTATTCCTTTAATTAGGCAAGACTATAAAGAAAGACTGCCTATTCTCAATAAACTGTGCTATTTATTTCACAATTGACTCCATGTCTTAGGAACGTCATCTTTTTTGTTATAATAAATAAACATACGCCGTCTGGCTCACAACTCGTTATTACTGACTATCGATCTCAATCCGCGCTGCAGATCATCATCAGGTCTAAGTCGGAACAGGAAAAAGGCAACAACAGTAAAAAATAAGAAAATTGTGATAATACGAACACTGCAATCAACGGCTGTACAAATAATAGAATATTATATACCCAAACTTATTGGGCACCGCAAAGTGGAATTTGACAACAATGGTGTGAGACTAACGTAAAAAACGAGATTATGGCGAAAAAAAAATTGTATGGTCACGAGACGTGTGCATACAGCATAGGTTAGTACTTTAAAACAGTGTAAAAGGGATTCCTCCATCATATAACAAACATTATTAATAAAAATTAGAAATTAAAAGACACGTTAATATAATACATTTCAGTATGTGTGATGCGTTAGCAAATAAAAGATATAAACAACTGTAATAAAGAAGATGACAGTACATTATGCGTTGCACATTTTCGTTATTGTTTAATTTAAAAGACAGAACAAAAATTTAACAGACATGTCTAATTTGCATAGTTTGAGTCCTCCATCTGTTAAAATACGACTTTTAGCGGCAAACTACCATAATAAACATATTCACGTTTGCCGAACGAGGAAGAACATCAGGCATTGCACAACTACCGCAGCAACTTATCGGAAATATTAAGTAAGCGATACGGGAAAATTCATCCTATTCGTTAAGATTGTCAAGTTCGTTTCTTTTGGCAATATAAATTTAAAGCTCCTCAAGCAACTCATTATACCGCCTCTCGTTTGTTCTATGGAAAATCTTCACGTTATTGTCAATGCTAATGATTTGATTGTTATGCGCTGATAAATGTGTACCTAGTGCAATTTTCTCTGGGTAAGCGTATTTCATTAAAGTAAGTTTTAAATTTTAAACCCGTCTGTCCAGTGTAGTTGGCCACATATTATCTTATAAACATTCGAGTGGCAATACTTATTCTTTATCTGTGAGATGTTATGACGAAGCCATTTCCCAACGTATTTTCATTTCAATGGGCAACAGTTAAGTTAGATTTTCATAGGGCATTTTCAGTCTGATCAGAAATTGTGACACGGTATGTGATACAGACAAAATTACATTTCTTCCTTAAATTAGGTTCGTGTTTTCTACACTTCCATTTATTTTTGTATATTTGTAGCAATAGAGCTATCGTACACACTTGCTTCTGCAGTCTGCTTCAAGATCTTAATTTACTTATTTGTCTCGTCCTGTGCTGAAGGTAGTCGCATCATACAACACATCACTGAGTGAAAACAGGCTTCGTTATATGGCTCTTGGTAACTGGGTGGCACTATCGCACACAATTTTCTCAATGACTTGTACATTATCTTTTCCTGAAAACAACCGTTATTTAAAAATAGAGTATTTGCTGTATGAGGCATGTCGATGATGCAATAGATTTATTACATGAGAATGAGGGGGGCATCAAGCAGATAGCTGCAGAAATTTGTACAATGCATTTTAAAATAAAGTTTACTTTAAAAACAGAGAAAGATAATATCCTCAGTTGTATTGACTTAATCATCTGAAAAACTAATCTCTAACAAAAATTCAGCACCCGCCGGAAACGGACGTGCACCAGTACTGTAATATATGCGAAATCATGCCATCCTAAACGGTATCCTTTTATGTTGGGACATATGGTTCGTCATAGCGTCTCAGAGAAAAAGAATGAGCATTGACACTCCGGTGTTTATAAGTTATGTGATGACTGCCAAATGAACTATATTGTACATGTGTGGAAAATTTAAAACTCGCTTTAATGAACGTAAGCTTACCAAAACTAAAAATACACTAATACACCTTTATCAACATATAACAATCAAATCATTAATACTGACAATAACGTGAAGATTTCGCATAGAACAAACAAAAGACGATATCTTGACGTGTTTGAGAAACTTTAGATTTATACTGCTAAAAGAAAAGAGCCTGATAATATTAACGCACAGGATGAATTTCTCCGTAACGCTTAATTTAATATTTACGATAACTTGCTCCGATAGTTGGGTAGTGCCTGATGTCCTTCCTCGTTCGGTAAACGTGGATATGTTTATCATGGTTGGTTCAAAAATAGCTCTGAGCACTATGGGACTTAACATCTATGGTCATCAGTCCCCTAGAACTTAGAACTACTTAAACCTAACTAACCTAAGGACATCACACAACACCCAGTCATCACGAGGCAGAGACAATCCCTGACCCCGCCGGGAATCGAACCCGTGAACCCGAGCGCGGGAAGCGAGAATGCTACCGCACGACCACGAGCTGCGGACCGTTCATCATGGTAGTCTGCCGTGTTGGTAGGTGGGCGACGCAGACTGCAGCCTAAGGCATGCATACAGTGCAGTATCTATCGTCACTCAGTCTGCTATGGTAGTTGATGCACCCAAGCGGTCACTATTTTCTCAAACTATTTTCATTTAACACCTTTGTTAACTTGTAGTAACTGCTTGCTAAAAGCTACAGTCTTTCTTGTAACTATATGCCTTTTTCTCCCGTTTTTAAATTGCACTAAGAGTACTCAATGTATTTTAATTTTAATTTTTTAAATTAAGCAGACGCTTAAAGTTGTATTTTAACAGATGGAGGATTCAAGCTATGCACAATAGATATATTTTTAATTTTTTTCACTGGCTTTTAAAATGCATGAACAATAACGAAACTGTCAATGCATAATATGCAGTGAGGTTGTATATTACATTTGTTTTTGTCTTTTATTGTCTAACGCATTATGCGTACTGAAATGTATTAACATATCTTTTAATTTATAATTTTTATTTATAATTTTTATTTTGTGATGGAGGAATCTCTTTTACACAGTTTTAATGTACTAAGCTATGATGTATGCACACGTCTCGTGACTATACGATTTTTTTTCCCGCCACTTCCTTGTATTTTGCGTTAGTCTTACACCACTGTTGACAAACTGCAGTTCATGATGTTCTGTTACTTGTACAACCTTTGAGTGTAGTGTTTATATTATTACAATTATATAACTTCTTACTGTTGTTGCTTTTTTTCTGTTCAAGTTGGACCTGATAATGATCTACAGTGCAGATTGAAGCTGCCAGCCGGTAATAAAAATTGAGATCCAGACAGTGTTCGTTTATTTGTTTGACGTATTTATATATTAAATACGTCGGATCACCATGGAAATGCCTTAAACAAGAGTCTGCAGAACTGTACACATCTGAATGATTGCTTTAAAGTTGACAGTTACTATGCAACAATTATGTATGAAATGGCCGCGCGCAGAACCACGTTTTGAGGGGTCTTCATCCTCGGTTCGTATTTTAGATGGGGACAGGGGTCAGAAGTTTTGGTTTTGCGGCCATTTGTATAGAAATTCTAACATATTTCTTACTGTAGGTATGTTGCAGTACACTAGGCAAAGCTGAACTATGAACTGGAGCTGGCGCCGAGGCAAATTGTGCGGATCGATTAATTCCTTTTGCAGTACATTTTCAGTGAGCTGAAATTAATACTCAGTTAATGGTACTATTTGTATGTGCACCTTTCAAATTTTACGTGTAAAAATAGTCACCCTTAAATAACTGGAGTGACTGGAGCGAGACTGAAGGTGTTGGACCTCGGTCTAAGAGAAGTTTTAACCGTTTGAAATTATCTTACTTTGTATGGATTTTACGTACAAAAACATGCTTTTCTGGAAGTTTTTAAAGCACATCACTTCTATACGTCAGACTAGTACGAATAGGTTGAAACTTTTCAGGAAGGTGTTAAATGGGTCAAGTCAAAACGAACTTTTTTACGTGCCATAATCTTTGTTCGTTGTCGAGATACAATTATTTAAAGTGGAGCTAAATGTCAAAGTGAATAACTTAATTAAAAAAGGCCTCACATGCAGTAGGTAAAAAAGTTTTTCTGAGGGAAATAAAATTTCTGGGGCCTGATTTATTCCTTGGGGAAGCTAATTTTTTTTATATATCTGGGTGAGGGGGGCGCGGGTTGATTTTTTCCACAGGGGCACTATTTCCCCCCAAAACCCACCCCTTGTGACACGTATGGTGAGGCCTGTAAGAACAAATAGACACAAATTTATGTACTTCTGGAGAGTGTGATGCATCTGCAATAGGAAGTATCCGAGAGCGTGGGTGCATCTGTAACACGAAATATCGAAGAGTTGGGATGCATGCAACCTAAACTGTAATAATACTTTGTTCCACATTGCACAGCATGAAAAATGCCATGTAGGATGACATGGTGACATGTGTCATGTTATACAACATAACATAATGTATCATGTTACTTTACTTGACGTGAAGCATTATATTACATGACGTTGGTACTAACACTGACAAGTAAAAAGGCGTGAATATGTAAAGATGTTTTGATTTATGTCTTTGAAGTTGCCAGATAAGGCGAAAAGTTAGTTCCTTTCTTTTAAATCAATAACACTGCTCAGGATATATTCGCCTTATTGTGTTATATTAGTAGCATTTTTTATTCTGGTGATAAATATGAGTGACTGGATTAAAACAAAGCAGAAGGCTTGATAAAACTGGTCATTCCGTGATCAATAAACATAATTTGGCTGGTTACAAAGATTTTTGCCAGCAAACATTACTTACGTTTATTTTGATTCACATTCCAGTTGCCGATTAATGTCATTAGGAATAAGGAGATAATTTGGAAAATTATTCAGTCTCACAACTGTAGTGACCACTGACATAGAAACGAACTGAAGATTCACGTATGATCTTCCTACTCAAACATGTTATATAATATGCACATTTCACTTACGTTGAAAATTTTCCTTCGTTAGACACAAACGTCTGCCCCGCCACAGCATTATTGTCTATAGATAAAGAAATGACGTCAAGGGTAATTTATCAGCTTATTATTTAGTTTTAATCATGCAGTTATTAACACTGTTGTGTATAAGAAATTTGAAGGAAGAACGAAAGATTTGGGATTAACGTCCTCTCAACGACGAGGCCATTATATAAGGAGATATGCATGGTTTCAGGAAAGGAAATAAGACGTGTCGTTTTCACAGGAACTATCCTGACATTTCCTTCAATCGATCTACAGAAGCACGGAAAACCTAAATGCGTATTGCCAGACGGAAATTTGAAGCACCGGTCCCATGAAATCGAGTCCTATGTCTTACCAGGACATATCAGAGCTCGGTTTGAAAATTTCAGTAATACGAATGACTTCAATGGTTCGCTCATGAACAGGTCATTTATGGAAAAAATGTATTGCCCGATCCTGACCGAGCAAGTGGGTGGAGTTATTTAAGCAGTGGAGTCCCATCCATTGTGAGCAGAATTCAGGTCGCCGATCGATCATTCAGATTTAGATTTTTCGTGGTAGCCGTAAAGTTGTATAAGTGGCAGTTGAAATGACTCTTTCGAAGTGGTAACAGACGATATCCTGCCGCATCATTGAGCAATGAGAGCTTGTGCTCCTTCGTAAGACATCGTCGTTGCTGGAAGGTTTATCCATACGCTGAACAATTAAAAAGAATCGTAGATGAAATGGTGACAGAAATTTGCGTTTAGTGAGCGCTCACTCACTAGCAAAGGGTTACTCATGATTTTTCTATTACAAAGATAAAGGAACCATCAGGAGTACATGCACACGCATCTTTTCAGAATCTGTGACGATATACAGGGTGTTCAAAAAGTCTCACCGCAGTGCCGTATGTTAGCCGCGCGGGCCGTATGATTGTTCGCCTGCCTGGGTTACGTCCCTTCAAGTGGACTCTCCCAACATTCGACTGTTTCGTTTATTTCAACCAGCGTCAGTAAAAATGAATATTCAATAAATTAATAACTTGTATTTCAACGAGTTTCATTTCGGTATATTTACTGCGGAATACGGCACGCGCGGCTAACAACCATACGGCACTGCGGAGAGACTTTTTGAACACCCCGAACCACGATATGTCTCGCCTACCTTGCGATCAAAATAAAATCAGGGTGTGTTTATCAGAAATTTTGTGTGAAGCATTTCGTGGTACGTATCAGTCATCTGAGGATGCAAGTGTAACTTTTAGTTATGTCTGAATCGTGAAATATTAGCTCATAAATTGCAACAGACTTACTAAAATAGAGACTAGGAAAGGTTATTAACAACAAAATTAAACAATCACCTCATTATGTTTAAGTAGTATATCAATCGCTTTTCAAAATACGGCTAACCTAATCTGCAGAAGAACTACGATGTTAGTTGGATATGGGCTTTTGGCTTTATTGAGAAAAATAAATATACACGGTGTTTCAAAATTCCTATTACGAGTGGAAAGAACTTAGTCGATCAAGTTTTGATACGGAACTCATGTCCGAAAACGTCCGTCTGAATGTAAAATGAAAGTCTTTGATCGGATTTCTTTCAAATCTGACGCTTCACGGTTCGCACACAAACTGAGATGAGGGTGCCATCGTCAGTCCCTGTCGTAATTATGGCATCACATACCATTTTTGTCCGACGACGAAAACGACTGTGTGAAACTGGTACGCTCGCCCAGTTATGTCATACAGCCCAGTGTTGCGCATACGCAATCGAGCTGCGACTCACAGAGATGCTTCTCTGTGCCTCACAGAGATTCAAAGCTGTACCACACAGAGGGAGCATAGCACAGCATTTTTTAATTAAAATATGTGTTTTTTCCGTTAAATCATGGCACACTTAATTTGTGATCATATACAGTATAATCACCAGTCAAGGCACTTGTTCACAGACAGTATGACCCTTACACCAGACATAGACATATTAATCTTCACCGACCTTACGACGACCACGAGCAAATGCAGTCATTGGCCTATTACAATAAAATTAAGCATTACCGAAGTCTATGTTTGCCACCTTTACAACATGAAAGGTACGGTAAGTAATAACAGCAGGCTCATTAAAACTTTCAAGACCACCAACAGACGCAACTGAACCAACTCTTAAAACAGCAACAGTAAACCAACCGTTCATAGCTAGGAGGTTTGACTGTGGTGCTCCACGGACGCGCCGCACTCTCGGCTTTGAAGACACTCTATTTTGTCACGTAGAAGAGAACCCGACGACGAGTACTCAAAACACCCCCCGTGCCATGGGCTCCTGTACAATACACAGGTCAGAGCTCATTGTCTCCGTTATATAAGTACTGTGAAGCGAGAGATATGTAAGTGATCCCAACTCCAACCTTATTTTACATTACAACGGTTCATTTCCGGAAATAAGTTCCTATTCAAAACTTCAGCTACTAACTCCCCTCTGCAACCCTTCAGAGCCTATGATAACTTTAGAACATCCTGTATTGAGTTTTTTCCACATTAATAATCACTGAATATTCACTGCCTTAATCATTTTGTGGTCGAAACTCTTTCGTTGGCCACGTTTGCTTCCTAATATGAAATAAGGAAATGCGGTTCTTCCTTGAGCAAACACAATTTTTCTGTTTTACTACCCATACATGTTTCAGAGAAGTTTCCTCATCTTCAGCGGGTTTTATTTATTAGCAGTTGTACAATATACAAATAATGTATGCGTTGTGATATTTATCAGTTTTTTTGAGATTATAGTATTTACATTAGTATAAGTATTGAAGAAATATTAACATGAAGTGTAAATATGTACCTTATTATTACATAATGGTGACAACAAGTCAGTGTGGTATTTGCAGCACAGCTGCAATCACTACCTTCTAGTATGTCACCTGCAATTTGTAAGCGTTGATCGTTGTTTTCTTACGTAATTTCTCACACATTTTTAAGGTCAAATATGATATTATCGATTTTTCCTTTTTTTCTTTCTGTTTTACGACTGTCGTTGTACTGTGTTGTCTTGTAAACAAAGATTTGCTATTTTAATATCTGACTAGCATTTTATTGGTTACAGTATTATTTTCGAAAAAAGTATTGATATACACGCCGAGTCTGATAAGGCTTTATGAAATGTTGGTTGCGGAGGGTGAGCAGAACATACATGCAAATGTGTGCGCTTACTTTTTGTAGATATCGCGTTTTCGTACTTCTACAGGATGCATGAGTGGAGCTTCCTGATGCATAGTGTTTCACTGTTTGATGATTCAATTGTTCTGACATATTGTTCTGGGTGGAAATTTTCAATTTTGCAGCGACATTAGGCTCTGGGGTTTGTGTCTTTGTGTATGTGTGTGTGTGTGTGTGTGTGTGTGTGTGTGTGTGTGTGTGTGTGTCGACTTTCTGATCATTCCCTTAAAGCTAGGAACAGGGTTCCATTGCGTAGTGCTGTGTATTCATTCATCACTTCTTTTCCTTCCACTATGGCTTTTTCTATATGGTAATTTTCTGGTATTATGAGTTTCTATGCAGGGCTATTGCTGTATTTAAGAATTTTTAAATCTGTGTTTATGTCTGTTGATCTGTGTTTCTTGTCATGAGATTTTCTTCAAATGTGGAATGACTTCTGTTACTCAAGTGCCTTTCTGTGTTCAGCGTATCTGATGTTGCAATTTCTTCTTGTTTTCCATTATAAACTGAGTTTCAGTCTTGACACATGATCCCAGATGTGTTGTGGTTGTCTGTGTTAGTATTAGTTAGCCTCAGTTTCTTTCGTATAGAGTTGTCTGTTCTGTAGGCAATTTTCAGCCCACGGTTTTTGAATATATCGCCTATTTTGTGAGCAGCGTTGTTGTTGTAGGTGAGCGTGTGCCATTTCTTTGTTCTTATCGATGCTTCCTTTTCAGATGTGTTGTGTGTGTGTTTGTGGTCGATATGGTTAAGTTCTCAAAATGGCTCTGAGCACTATGGGACTTAACTTCTGAGGTCATCAGTCCCCTAAAACTTAGAACTACTTAAACCTAACTAACCTAACATCACACACATCCATGCCCGAGGCAGGATTCGAACCTGCGACCATAGCGGTTGCGCGGTTCTAGACTGTAGTGCCTAGAACCGCTCGGCCACCCAGGCCGGCCGTTTAAGTTCTGTGTGCCTGTCGTATATTGGTGTTGATCTGTTTACTGCTTTATGTTTGGTGCACTTTGCATTTTGGTTTTAATTTTTTGGCTTAGTTTGTATATCATGTTTGTTTTGTGTCCATTGTCAACTGCTATTTGTTTGATTACTTTTGTAGTTGCCCTCATTGAGGAGACTTTTATTCAACCAGTGCAGCATGTGTTGGCACCCAGCTTCCTTGTGAGTAATCGGATAGTTTGACTGCTGATGTGTTGTTGTGCTTGTGCTTGTGCGTTTTCTGTGCATGGGAAATTGGTATTGGTTATTCTGTCTGTGTACTGTGATGTATAAGAAATTGAGGTTTTTGTCCTTTGATTCTCAGACGAATTTTATCTGTGGGTGAACTGTGTTTACATCATGGTCAACTTGTATGGGGTTGGGTGTTTCATCTAGAAGGCATATAATATCATTTACATAATTATACGAGTATATTATTCTCTGTTGTTCGGGTTTCACTACGGCTTCAAATATTTCGTTTTCAGTGTAATTTAGGACGATGTTGATAGGGTTCTACTAATTGGCTTGCTGCAAAATATTTTTTTGTTGTATATGATGATGGTCTAGTGCACCCTTCGTTTCTCATTGAAGTAAATTGTGCCGCCATCAGCTGGAAAGAATCATTGGCATAAAAAGACAGTACGGTTCATTCAAATGCATTTTTCCTACTGATTTGTGAATTCCATATGAAAAATCAGTCGGTCTATATTTGTGCTCTCTCTCTCTGAACAATGTTTCGCTTCACGGATGATCCACGGATGATTTTCACGCACGCGCGCACGAACACCCGCACACACACACGCACACACACACACACACACACACACACACACACACACGAATGCGAGCGCGTACGCACTTCATTACAGGATGGGAAGTCCTTTCAGTTCATGATGGATGGTGTATAGAATCCACAGCGAGCTTTCTGAGGAACCATACCAACATTTGCCTTTCGTTGTTGAACTTAAGCTTGGAAACTCTATGTCATGGTACTCAGACGTGAGTATGGAACCTGCTACTCCCGAAAGCATCTAGCGTACCGTAACCTACTTGTCAACTGTCTTATCTCATATTTACAGCCATAACCATGGCCATAAATACTAATTAACCCAGATAACCTACCCCCATGAACCATGGACCTTGCCGTTGGCGGGGAGGCTTGCGTGCCTCAGCGATACAGATGGCCGTACCGTAGGTGCAACCACAACGGAGGGGTATCTGCTGAGAGGCCAGACAAACGTGTGGTTCCTGAAGAGGGGCAGCAGACTTTTCAGTACTTGCAGGGGCAACAGTCTGGATGATTGACTGATCTGGCCTTGTAACAATAACCAAAACGGCCTTGCTGTGCTGGTACTGCGAACGGCTGAAAGCAAGGGGAAACTACAGCCGTAATTTTTCCCGAGGGCATGCAGCTTTACTGTATGGTTAAATAATGATGGCGTCCTCTTGGGTAAAATATTACGGAGGTAAAATAGTCCCCCATTCGGATTTCCGGGCGGGGCTACTCAAGAGTACGTAATTATCAGGAGAAACAAAACTGGCGTTCTACGGATCGGAGCGTGGAATGTCGGATCCCTTAATCGGGCAGGTAGGTTAGAAAATTTGAAAAGGGAAATGGATAGGTTAAAGTTAGATATAGTGGAAATTAGTGAAGTTCGGTGGCAGGAGGAACAAGACATTTGGTCAGGCGAATATAGGGTTATAAATACAAAATCGAATAGGGGTAATGCAGGAGTAGGTTTAATAATGAATAAAAAAAAATAGGAGTGCGGGTAAGCTACTACAAACAGCATAGTGAACGCATTATTGTGGCCAAGATAGACACGAAGCCCATGCCTACTACGGTAGTTCAAGTTTATATGCCAACTGGCTCTGCAGATGATGAAGAAATTGATGAAATGTATGATGAGATAAAAGAAATCATTCAGGAAGTGAAGGGAGACGAAAATTTAACAGTCATGGGTGACTGGAATTCGAGAGTAGGAAAAGGGAGAGAAGGAAACATAGTGGGTGAATATGGATTGGGGGAGAGAAATGAAAGAGGAAACCGTCTGGTAGAATTTTGCACAGAGCATAACTTAATCATAGCTAACACTTGGTTCAAGAATCATAAAAGAAGGTTGTATACATGGAAGAATCCTGTAGATACTAGAAGGTATCAGATAGATTATATAATGGTAAGACAGAGATTTAGGAACCAGGTTTCAAATTGTAAGACATTTCCAGGGGCAGATGTGGACTCTGACCACAATCTATTAGTTATGAATTGTAGATTAAAACTGAAGAAACTGCAAAAAGGTGGGAATTTAAGGAGATGGGACCTGGATAAACTGAGTATACCAGAGGTTGTACAGAGTTTCAGGGAGAGCATAAGGGAACAATTGACAGGAATGGGGGAAAGAAATACAGTATAAGAAGAATGGGTAGCTCTGAAGGATGAAGTAGTGAAGGCAGCAGAAGATCAAGTAGGTAAAAAGACAAGAGCTAGTAGAAATCCTTGGGTAACAGAAGAAATATTGAATTTAATTGATGAAAGGAGAAAATATAAAAACGCAGTAACTGCAACAGGCAAAAAGGAATACAAACGTCTCTAAAATGAGATGGATAGGAAGTGCAAAATGGCTAAGCAGGGATGGCTAGAGGACAAATGTAAGGGTGGAGAGGCTTATCTCACGAGGAGTAAAATAGATACTGCCTACAAGTAAATTAAAGAGACCTTTTTGTGGAAGGAGTATATAGAGGGTCTATACAAGGGCGATGTACTTGAGGACAATATTAGGGAAATGGAAGAGGATGTAGATGAAGATGAAATGGGAGATGTGATACTGCGTGAAGAGTTTGACAGAGCACTGAAAAACCTGAGTCGAAACAAGGCCCCGGGAGTAGACAACATTCCATTAGAACTACTGACGGCCTTGGGAGAGCCAGTCCTGACAAAATTCTACCATCTGGTGAGCAAGATGTATGAGACAGGCGATATACCCTCAGACTTCAAGAAGAATATAATAATTCCAAACCCAAAGAAAGCAGGTGTTGACAGATGTGAAAATTACCGAACTATCAGTTTAATAAGTCACAGCTGCAAAATACTAACTCGAATTCTTTACAGACAAATGGAAAAACTGGCTAAAGCCGACCTCAGGGAAGATCAGTTTAGATTCTGCAGAAATGTTGGAACACGTGAGGCAATACTGACCCTAAGACTTATCTTAGAAAATAGATTAAGGAAAAGCAAACCTACGTTTCTAGCATTTGTAGACTTAGAGAAAGCTTTCGACAATGTTGACTGGAATACTCTCTTTCAAATTCTAAAGATGGCAGGGGTAAAATACAGGGAGCGAAAGGCTATTTACAATTTGTACAGAAACCAGATGGCAGTTATAAGAGTCGAGGGGCATGGAAGGGAAGCATCCCCGATGTTAGTCAATCTGTATATTGAGCAAGCAGTAAAGGAATCAAAATAAAAGTTCGGAGTAGGTATTAAAATCCATGGAGAAGAAATAAAAACGTTGAGGTTCGCCGATGACATTGTAATTCTGTCAGAGACAGCAAAGGACTTGGAAGAGCAGTTGAACTGAATGGACAGTGTCTTGAAAGGAGGATATAAGATGAACATCAACAAAAGCAAAACGAAGATAATGGAATGTAGTCAAATTAATTCGGGTGATGCTGAGGGAATTAGATTAGGAAATGAGACACTTAAAGTGGTAAAGACGTTTTGCTATTTGGGGAGCAATATAACTGATGATGGTCGAAGTAGAGAGGATATAAAATTAGACTGGCAATGGCAAGGAAAGCGATTCTGAAGAAGAGAAATTTGTTAACATCGAGTATAGATTTAAGTGTCAGGAAGTCGTTTCTGAAAGTATTTGTATGGAGTGTAGCCATGTATGGTAGTGAAACATGGACGATAAATAGTTTGGACAAGAAGAGAATAGAAGCTTTTGAAATGTGGTGTTAGAGAAGAATGCTGAAGATTAGATGGGTAGATCACATAACTAATGAGGAGGTTTTGAAATAGACTGCCCAGATGTACGAATACCAAGGGGCTACCAACGGCGTCTCCTTAACGACCGTGCAGCGTACACTGGTCAGCCAAAGCATTATGACCACTGCCCACGGCGACGCGGTAACAAAACTATGTAAGCGAAGCAGACAAAACGGGTTATCACCCTAGCGAAGATATGGACTGCAAATAGGGAAATCTGTTGACATAAGCGACTTTGACAAAGGACAGATTATCATTAAGCAGAGCTATACCACATTTGTACAATGCGTTTGCAACTTGAAATTGGTTTTGTAAAAATCTCTTTTTCGAAACGCGTCATTAAAAAGAGTGGTCACAAACGTACCCATGGCTATTTTAGTATTATCATAGCGTCCATAACAGCTATTCTCATACTCCTGTCTAGTATCAACATGAGTGCGCGCCTCATTCACGATTTTACATCGCAAATGCGAGTTGCATACAGGTATTTGTTGTTATTTGTTACGCTAAGAATTCTCTCGGCCTAGGTTCAAATGGCTCTGAGCACTATGGGACTTAACTTCTGAGGTCATCAGTCCCCTAGAACTTAGAACTACTTAAACCTAACTAACCTAAGGACAACATACACACCCATGCCCGAGGCAGGATTCGAACCTGCGACCGTAGCGGTCGCGCGGTTCCAGACTGTAGCGCCCAGAACCGCTTGGCCACTTCGGCCGGCCTCTCGGCCTAGTAATCAACCTGACTGTACAGCATCGGTGATCAGTTGTCTTAGCGGGCGATACCATTTGACACCGTCCGGTGGAGCCTTGGACGCCCCTTTAGCTTAGAGCCCAAAGCAACCCTCTTCCCTCTTCTGCCAGGAGTCAATGAATAGAACTTCCGACTCTCTCTATCTCCTCTTGTCTCCTGAGTTAGGGCTCCCCACTGACGTTCCTCGGAAGTTCATGAACAACCTATTTCGGTCGCTATTCATGCTGTAGGAAGTGTGCATAACAAAAGCACGGGAAATAACGTTATGAATTACCTCGAAGAAAACGATTTAATGACAAGCAACCAACACGGAGTCAGAAAATCATTGCAGTGATAACATCCATAGCAATAAAATTTGACTCCGAATGAAGATTTCTGAGAGTATCCCTCAATTACGCTGCACTATTTTTAATGAACAATTTACTGTAGAAAGAATCAGACGAAGGAACAACACATGATATTTAGACTTTGCTATCAGCATAATAACTTAATTTCTACAACTGCTTCTCTTGATGATGAGAAGCCCTTCTACAACTTCGGGTCACTTTAACATCCTCAGGCTTCAACCAACCAAGCTATGTCCTGATATTCTTGAAATATACTCTTAGGCACATGTTAAAATGGCACGCCTGAAATTCCTGCAGTTAAAATATCTGCCTTAGTTACCCGAAGATTATAAGAAAACAGCATCACTGATTTCGAAATTCATCTGGCGGTATGATGAGAAAGACGTCGAGTAGAGTGTAGCATCTGAGCGAGGATCTGCAACCGAACTCGTAGCACTCACGCAGTTTTCGTTCGTTGCTGAACCCCTTAATTCGACTCAAGTTTTATTTTCGACCTTTATTGTTTCGACAGTCTTTAATTTTGACATTCTTCGCGTCTTCAACAGCGAACCTGTTTGAGCAATAACAATTATCGACATCCCATTAGTATCACACGGGTTCACCATTTTCTGCTCGCAGCCCTGCTGCATTATACACTCCTGGAAATTGAAATAAGAACACCGTGAATTCATTGTCCCAGGAAGGGGAAACTTTATTGACACATTCCTGGGGTCAGATACATCAAATGATCACACTGACAGAACCACAGGCACATAGACACAGGCAACAGAGCATGCACACTGTCGGCACTAGTACAGTGTATATCCACCTTTCGCAGCAATGCAGGCTGCTATTCTCCCATGGAGACGATCGTAGAGATGCTGGATGTAGTCCTGTGGAACGGCTTGCCATGCCATTTCCACCTGGCGCCTCAGTTGGACCAGCGTTCGTGCTGGACGTGCAGACCGCGTGAGACGACGCTTCATCCAGTCCCAAACATGCTCAATGGGGGACAGATCCGGAGATCTTGCTGGCCAGGGTAGTTGACTTACACCTTCTAGAGCACGTTGGGTGGCACGGGATACATGCGGACGTGCATTGTCCTGTTGGAACAGCAAGTTCCCTTGCCGGTCTAGGAATGGTAGAACGATGGGTTCGATGACGGTTTGGATGTACCGTGCACTATTCAGTGTCCCCTCGACGATCACCAGTGGTGTACGGCCAGTGTAGGAGATCGCTCCCCACACCATGATGCCGGGTGTTGGCCCTGTGTGGCTCGGTCGTATGCAGTCCTGATTGTGGCGCTCACCTGCACGGCGCCAAACACGCATACGACCATCATTGGCACCAAGGCAGAAGCGACTCTCATCGCTGAAGACGACACGTCTCCATTCGTCCCTCCATTCACGCCTGTCGCGACACCACTGGAGGCGGGCTGCACGATGTTGGGGCGTGAGCGGAAGACGGCCTAACGGTGTGCGGGACCGTAGCCCAGCTTCATGGAGACGGTTGCGAATGGTCCTCGCCGATACCCCAGGAGCAACAGTGTCCCTAATTTGCTGGGAAGTGGCGGTGCGGTCCCCTACGGCACTGCGTAGGATCCTACGGTCTTGGCGTGCATCCGTGCGTCGCTGCGGTCCGGTCCCAGGTCGACGGGCACGTGCACCTTCCGCCGACCACTGGCGACAACATCGATGTACTGTGGAGACCTCACGCCCCACGTGTTGAGCAATTCGGCGGTACGTCCACCCGGCCTCCCGCATGCCCACTATACGCCCTCGCTCAAAGTCCGTCAACTGCACATACGGTTCACGTCCACGCTGTCGCGGCATGCTACCAGTGTTAAAGACTGCGATGGAGCTCCGTATGCCACGGCAAACTGGCTGACACTGACGGCGGCGGTGCACAAATGCTGCGCAGCTAGCGCCATTCGACGGCCAACACCGCGGTTCCTGGTGTGTCCGCTGTGCCGTGCGTGTGATCATTGCTTGTACAGCCCTCTCGCAGTGTCCGGAGCAAGTATGGTGGGTCTGACACACCGGTGTCAATGTGTTCTTTTTTCCATTTCCAGGAGTGTATATGCAATAACACCAGCTACAGTGTTCAACTAACAGTAACTGAAGGAGATAGAATACCATTTATCTAATCGATAAACAAGCATTACTTCGATGCAGGACCCAGTGAACGCGCAGTCCGTTGCCATCTTCGTAAAAGAAATGTTTATTACAGAAGAAAGATAGTGTTTGCAAACACACTCGGGCTCGGTGACGCGTCAAGCAGCAAGGTGTCGACACATAGGAAAAAATGCCAGAGCTCAGAAGTCCATGTGACGTGTAAGGTGGGTCAGTGATGACACATTGGCACCAAATTTCACCAAAATTATGCCCAACGCCAACGTGAACGTTTCACACGATGGGAAGATCGTTACTGTCCCTCTTACCCACAGTTCGCACCTTCTCTTGATGCCTCTATGATGGAGGTCAGAACCGAGACGCCTCGCGTTAAAATCACATGGTTTCTTACGGGTGGCCGAGTAAAACACTTCAGACACATCGCCGCTCAGAACCGAACGAAAACGCCCCAGGTGGTGGTATAAAGAGTCAACGAAACGATTCTTTTCCTTGGGGCGTTGATTCTCACACATTTTGTGGTCGAAAACGACAGTTGGCAGTGTGATAAGTAACAGGACGAAGTTGTGTACAACAATTGACACTGGTGACACCACCTGTACGAATCAAACCTTCTGTAAGGACACCTTGTGTCTTCACCCCATTGTACGTGATCGTGCCCCTTTGACGTGCAGTGCGGCCGTAATTTTTGCTCTGATATACAGGGTGGAACCGCCGCGAACCGTTCAAAACCATCCGACGACATTTGAAAGTCATCCGAAGCAACAAAGCGTGTTTATGCTTTTTCAGTACACCAGCAGCGCGACAACATGATCACTTGAAGGGGGACATTGACGTGCCCCTGAATAAAACGGAAAACTGGCCCTGTAAGCCTAGTCAGTCCGACAACAACACCCTCATTGCCATCTGCCCATTGTTTTTCATTACTTTAAAAGTGTACATGTACAGAGACAATTCGTGATGGAGTCCGAGTAGCCTGTAGGCAGGCTACGCTTCGGCTCCAGTCCCTGCTAGCGGCCATGCGGGATTGGAGGGGTGTTAGGGAGTTTCCTGCCTGCAGGCGGCTACGAATCTGTCACGAGTTGTCTCTGTACATCTACATTTTTAAAGTGCTGAAGAAAGATGGAGGGATGACACTGAGAGTGTTGCTGAACTTGATTATTTCAGAGGGACCGTTTGCAATTTTGTACATACATGTGTCAATGTCGCATCCCCCAGCGACAAAACTACAAGAAGCTGAAAAAGCATAAACACCCTTTTCTGCTTCGTGTCTCAATCAAATTCCATTTAATGGTTTTGAACGATCCCTGGTGGTTCGACCCTGTACACCAAAGCAAAAATTGCTTTCGCACTGCACTCTAAAGGATTGCGAGCACGTTCAGTAGGGTTGCAGGCCCACGATGTCCTTAGAGAAGAGCTGAATTGTCAGCAGTCTGAAAGATTGTACAGATCGTCTTCTTGTTACTTATCGCACAGCGAACTGTTGTTTTAGGCCGCGAAATATATGGGAACATAACCCCAAGTATAGTGATGGTTTCATTGACCTTCTTTATGCCACCCACTGAGTCCTTTTGTGCCGATTCTGAGCGGTGGTGTGTCACTCATAAGAAAACTGTGTGATTTTAACGCTGGGCGTAGCGGTTCTCCATCGCTGAGGCATCAAAAGAAGGGATGAAAGATAAAAGGGGGTGTGACGACTTTCTCATCGTGTGACACATCCACGGTGGTGTTGGACACAGTTGAATCGAAATTTTATGCCAATGTGACATCATTAACCTACTTTACACCTCAAATGAATTGAGCTCTGCCCTTTTTTTTCGCATGTGTCGACACCTTGCTGTTTCAAGCGTCTACGAGCCCGAGAGTGCCGTCACAGGGTTCAATTGGTTCAAATGGCTCTGAGCACTATAGGACTTAACATCTGAGGTCATCAGTCCCTAGAACTTAGAACTACTTAAACCTAACTAACCCAAGGACATCACACACGTCTATGCCCGAGGCAGGACTCGAACCTGCGACTGTAGCAGTCGCGCGGTTCGAGACTCAAGCGCCTAGAACCGCTCGGCCACACCGGCCGGCGCCGTCACAGGGTGCCACGTTTTTGCACCATTACAGAGGAAAGTTGTAGACACCTTTGAGCCAAATTTCAAACTTATATATGGCAACGGGAGACAATGATGGAGTTCGAAGGCAGTGTTTTTTAACTGTGTTGCGCATTAGATTGTATCACAAAGACAGAAAAATCAAAAATATTCTCCACCATTCATATTTAACTTCATACAGCTATGATTTATGATTATATTTGTACCACAGTGATTAGCGTATGGGCAGTACAAAATCAACTACCAGCTAACTTCAGACGCCGTGGGAAATTAGTATATTGTCTTGTATGCAAGTACATAGTTTTCGAATAATAATGTGGGAATACCATATGGTGGTTCGGCTCCTGATTTCTTCAGTTCACAGATTAGTTCCTTCGTATGATCCCCATATACAGGATACACGAAGGAAATGTGGCAGCCGGCCGTGGTGGCCGAGCGGTTCTAGGCGCTTCAGTCCGGAACCGCGCGACAGCTACAGTCGCAGGTTCGAATCCTGCCTCGGGCATGGATGTGTGTGATGTCCTTAGATTAGTTAGGTTTAAGTAGTTCTAAGTTCTAGGGGACTGATGACCTCAGATGTTAAGTCCCATAGTGCTCAGAGTCATTTGAATAATTTTTGGAAATGTGGTATATGTCTCCAATAGATTCGCCGTGCGAATTGCAGTGAAGATTTTTCACAATGTCAGTTGTGAACAGATGGTCTAGGAAACTACAGTGACGTAATTACCGTTAGACGTACGACAAGACAGGGTATGGGTCACCTGGTATGTTAGTAGACAGCTCCGCTGTACAGCTTCCGTAGTTTTCTCTGAATCAAAAATTAGATCTATTGATCTGAGGAAGACCTAAATCACGTTCAAAACAGATTTCCAAATAAAACAGACCTAATGACATAGACGGTGTCTTCCATCATTATAATTACAAGTGGTCGTTGTTTCCTGAGAAATAATGCCTTTAATTATTTGCTGACAAGACGTCTGTTAATCTTGCGGTCGGTAAACCAAGGTTTCTTAGGAATTCCCGGCTAAATAGTGTCATACATAAAGTAGAGTGCCTCCATTTTTCTTTCCAACGTTTTACAGCTTTGTTTTTCAACCTTAGCACCATGTCGAGAAGTGGATGATTGTATTTCAGAGAATTCTTGCAACTGAGGCATTTTTTTTTTGTTCCAAATGGTCAACCTTCGAACAGCAAATATGTGTGTAGACGTCGAAAGTACATGCGGATTATGAAAAGATGACACTACATATTCCTTCGGAAAAGAACAGCTATCTCAGCATTTTCCGACTGAGAATCACTGAATTATTTTTAAAAATGTAACTTAATATTAAGGCCAAGTCTCAAAAAATTTATTGCATTTATCGTGTGGTGTGAGCAATATATGCATAATTTTGTGACGGTTTTGACAGTCAAGGTCTCCTTTAATTTCCTTCGTTGCTCACTGATGTGTTCTTCATCCAGATATTCACTATCTGATCAAAAGTATTCTGGCACCCATTAGTGGACATTAATATGAGGTGTGTCCACCTTTCGCCTTTATGACGGCTTGGACAAAGCTGGGGACACTTTAATGAGGTGATGAATTCTTCTCGGGTTATCAGCCGTACTCATCATCTTCTGACTTGGCCAGAAGATGATAGGTACGAAACTCATCGAGACGTTGCGACAAGACGACGCCACCACTCGGCTGATAACCCGAGAAGAATTCATCGTTGGAATACGCCGAGAAAGACTGCTATCATTTTAATGAGGTGCCTGAATATTGTGGAGGAATGGCAGCCCATTCTTCCTCAAGAGCCGAAACCAGAGAACATATTGATGTTGGACTTTGGATCTGGAGCGAAGTCGACGTTGTAACTCATTTCAGTGATGTTCCATTGGGTTCAGGTCGGGTTGTGCAGGGCAGTCTATTTCAGGAATGTTATTGTCCACAAACAATTGCCTCATAGAAGCTGTCTTTTGACAAGGCACAATATCGTGGTGATACAAACAATCATCGTCTCCAAACTATTCGTCTGCTGTAAGCAGGAAATAATTGTGTAAAATCTGTGCATATCCTTCCGCATTTAGCGTTTTCCCAAGTGCAATAAGGAGACCACCGCGTAATCACAGAAAACACTCTCATAGCTCAACACCACCTCCTCCGAACTTCACTGTTGGCACTACACATGATAGCAGGAAACGTTCTCCAGGTATTCTGTAAACCCAAACTCTTCCATCGAATTGCCACAGGGTATGGCATGATTAATAACTCCAAGTCACTCTTTTCCCATCATCCGCTGTCCAGTAGCGTTGCTTTATACACCACCTCAAGTGTGGCTTAGTGTTGATTACAGAGTGTTTTCTTGTAGCCCATTCTTCCTAACTCCCTATGCACAGTCATTCAGCTAGCTGGACTGCTGGTATCGCCTTGCAACTCACCAGCGAATCCCTCCGCTGATTTCGTGCGTCTTTACATCCGCCCTTTCTAGTGCTGCACGGTCCCTGTCCGACAGTACATCAGGTTTGCCTGCTGCTGGTTTATCTGTGGTTATTCTTTTGCGTTTGCACTTCAGAATCACAAATCACAAGGTACTCTATATACTTGGACAGCTGTAGAAAGGTTGAAACGCTCTTGATGGGCCTGTTTCTAAGGTGACATTCACTGACTAGTCGAAGTCATTGATTGCTCCTGACCGACCCATTCTGTTGTTACTGCTTCTGTACTGACGCCTCCTTTTATTCTGACGGCTCCACCTGTCGTGACACTTAGCAGTTCAAATGGCTGCCTTCACTATGGGACCTAACATCTGAGGTCATCAGTCCCCTAGACTAAGAACTACATAAACCTAACTAAACTAAGGAAATCACACACATCCATGCCCGAGGCAGGATTCGAACCTGCGACCGTAGCAGCAGCGCGGTTCCGAACTGAGGCGCCTAGAACCGCTCGGCCACAGCGGCCGGTATTAAGTTATCAATTTCGTATATCAGGGTGTCCGGATACTTTTGATCAAATAGTGGAATCTACAAAGTTCCTATTTCAAATCTTTTGATCTGACAAATATGCAAAGAAAAAATCCTTATCAGTCATCCTTATCAGCTACTGCAGATAGCTTCTATTGCAGCTCAGATACAGGGATTGGAGACAGAACGATCCACCGTAAGACGATGGGAGTGATTTCATGGTAGTTCTACTGATGAAAGACACTGATCATAAGAATGGAGTATGCATCTTCGCATAGAGTGGTGCAGAAACAGCTGATCTTGCTCTACAGAGGAATGGAAGAGAGGTGTCACGGCACGTGATATGGGAATCTGTTGAACGCCTCCCGATTGGTGTGTACTGCACTGTGTTTTAGCGACAGCGAAATTTGCTGGAGTTGAGGTGATGGTCTGGAACTTTTCCCTTGTATGAGCTCGGATCATTACTTTCGGTTGATAGAAAAATTAACACGGATATAATGATAGCATTTTGCACATGGAGTCTCCATACGAGTTTCCTGCAAACGGTCACTAGCAACAGAATGCCAGTCTTGTCAAGTTTCAAAATTTCGTCAGTCGCGTGACTCACTTTGAAGTTCATCTTCAAGATGAATAAGGTTCACACTTTACACAATAACATACTGCTCGTATTGCGGTAACAATATGCTGGTTGCTTGTCAGGCATTCGGTCAATAACCAAACATTTTTTACTGTGCTTCAGGAAGCATGGAAACAAATTTTCGCCAGTTAATCGGAACTCTATGGAAATTTCCCCAAAAGCAAAACGCTGTAACAACATGAGGTCTTTCACACTGTTACTTACATGTTTGGTGTCTTGTGAATGAACAACAACAGGCGTTTGGAGACTTTCGGCCACATAGCTGTTTCCTGCTTCTGGTCAGACTACCAGTGAATATTTATAGATTCGTTTCTGCAGTCAGTTCGTTCATAATACGACCTACAACGAGGTCTTTGCAGTGTGTACCGTGGTAGCTGCAACTTGTTGGTCCAGAAAAACTGGCCAACCGCAGGTCTTCTTATCGCCAGTCGTGGCATGCAGAACACTGTTCACAGCAATAACGACAGCCACATTGTCGAGAGCCGTGATATGGTGCGAAAACAAGCACGTCACGGCAAGCGGAACGGCTGGAAATTGGATTCTGCGACGGTGATGGACGTCTGTATGGCGCGCCTGCTATCTCTGCGGCCGGAACACGCCTCCCTCCAGCTAGCGCGGAGCCGCGGTGTTGCAGACCTGTACAAGAATAGCACAGCAGCAGTCACAATGAAGACTGTGTAACCCGTCCAGCCCCACAACTAGTAAAGCCGCGTCTTTCAGCGCCCCATCTACTCTGAATATGAATAATGCAGGGAAAAAATATCGTGTCGGGTTTCAATACACGGCTCGAACGAAGTAAATATTGCATTCAGCGAGAGCAGGAATTCCCCGCAGGGGAAACAGTGAATCTTGAAATTAAGTTCGCATGACAGCCACAAGTCGATATCGATACTTTTTCTTGGCCGGTTTCGCTCAGTTTAACAAGGGCATCGTCAGAAACTGTGGAATTCACATTTCGAAGCAGCTGAAATGTAAATTCCACAGTTTCCGACGACGCTCTTGTTAAATTGATCAAAACTGTTCAATCAAAAGTATTGATTACGTTTTGTTGCTGTTCTACGAACTTAATAATGCATTCATTCGTAGCGGAGGGGTAATTTGTTTATCAGTATACCATTATGGTTATATGGAGAACATCTTTTATCTGTTTCTGATAAATGTAAAATCTCGTCAGATCCGGAAAACTTGGTTCACTGACAGGATCTAAGCGCACTTGAATTGATAAAAAATTTTATGGCGGTCAGTGATTGTTTTGTTTTCTGACATTTTCTGAGTCTGGTAAACATCACATGTTCTTTTATCAAATTATTTACAGAAGCGTAGATGTTTCCATTATCAGTTAAGTTTATGTTATAGGAAGCTCGAGAATAAAAGGTTTCACTTCTTTTGTGCTCAAAAACCACCGAAGAGAGAAAATGGCTACGGTATAGCATTATAAAATTCTTGTGTGAAACATTTGTGATTAAAAAGTTAGTAGATGACCATAAGAATGATGCGGTGCAAGTAATCTAATTTCAGATGAGAAGACATCCGAAGATAGCTGTTTATTGGGTTCACCATATTTTTGCATCTAAAGGACCACTAAACTGTGCTAAAAATCTCTTATTCAAATAGTTAAAATTGTGAAGAAATGTTCAATCAATCTGTATAATTCTTTCAGTATTTTTTTTTTTTAAGTTTATCTCCAGATAGCTGTAAAAGTTTGTGAGGTTGCGCAGTAACAGAAATGGAGAAGTAGTTTGTGATTAGTGTAGGATGCAAAATCAGAGCATTCACTGTTGGAATCTCAACATAACATGTTTTTCTATGTACTGGAAGCAATGGAATGAAGTCTATTCATAGACTCCTCAGCATAACTTGCTTTTCTTCATACTAGTGGCAATGGCATGGAGTCTATGAACAGACATCTTAACAACAGCTAGGTACTCCTACGTGTAAAATGTATTTGACTATTCCGCTTCAAGCGACACTTAAAATTTAGTTTCCGTTCCTGTTCTAATCACAACGGCTGAATAAAAACACATTTTTGAGGACCGATGAGTTACGGAAATACACTACTGGAAATGGAAAAAAGAACACATTGACACCGGTGTGTCAGACCCACCATACTTGCTCCGGACACTGCGAGAGGGCTGTACAAGCAATGATCACACGCACGGCACAGCGGACACACCAGGAACCGCGGTGTTGGCCGTCGAATGGCGCTAGCTGCGCAGCATTTGTGCACCGCCGCCGTCAGTGTCAGCCAGTTTGCCGTGGCATACGGAGCTCCATCGCAGTCTTTAACACTGGTAGCATGCCGCGACAGCGTGGACGTGAACCGTATGTGCAGTTGACGGACTTTGAGCGAGGGCGTATAATGGGCATGCGGGAGGCCGGGTGGACGTACCGCCGAATTGCTCAACACGTGGGGCGTGAGGTCTCCACAGTACATCGATGTTGTCGCCAGTGGTCGGCGGAAGGTGCACGTGCCCGTCGACCTGGGACCGGACCGCAGCGACGCACGGATGCACGCCAAGACCGTAGGATCCTACGCAGTGCCGTAGGGGACCGCACCGCCACTTCCCAGCAAATTAGGGACACTGTTGCTCCTGGGGTATCGGCGAGGACCATTCGCAACCGTCTCCATGAAGCTGGGCTACGGTCCCGCACACCGTTAGGCCGTCTTCCGCTCACGCCCCAACATCGTGCAGCCCGCCTCCAGTGGTGACGCGACAGGCGTGAATGGAGGGACGAATGGAGACGTGTCGTCTTCAGCGATGAGAGTCGCTTCTGCCTTGGTGCCAATGATGGTCGTATGCGTGTTTGGCGCCGTGCAGGTGAGCGCCACAATCAGGACTGCATACGACCGAGCCACACAGGGCCAACACCCGGCATCATGGTGTGGGGAGCGATCTCCTACACTGGCCGTACACCACTGGTGATCGTCGAGGGGACACTGAATAGTGCACGGTACATCCAAACCGTCATCGAACCCATCGTTCTACCATTCCTAGACCGGCAAGGGAACTTGCTGTTCCAACAGGACAATGCACGTCCGCATGTATCCCGTGCCACCCAACGTGCTCTAGAAGGTGTAAGTCAACTACCCTGGCCAGCAAGATCTCCGGATCTGTCCCCCATTGAGCATGTTTGGGACTGGATGAAGCGTCGTCTCACGCAGTCTGCACGTCCAGCACGAACGCTGGTCCAACTGAGGCGCCAGGTGGAAATGGCATGGCAAGCCGTTCCACAGGACTACATCCAGCATCTCTACGATCGTCTCCATGGGAGAATAGCAGCCTGCATTGCTGCGAAAGGTGGATATACACTGTACTAGTGCCGACATTGTGCATGCTCTGTTGCCTGTGTCTATGTGCCTGTGGTTCTGTCAGTGTGATCATGTGATGTATCTGACCCCAGGAATGTGTCAATAAAGTTTCCCCTTCCTGGGACAATGAATTCACGGTGTTCTTATTTCAATTTCCAGGAGTGTACTAATAATGAAGCACAACGTCGGTTTACATTGCAAACTACGTATCTAAAAAAAATCACAACTATTGTTATTGCATTATTAGGTAGAGAACCTCATGTCTCAACTATTAGTAAGTCAATTCTATGTGCTCGTATCTCAACTATTAGTATGTCAACGAGAGGTAACGAACTATGTGATGCGCTCTAGTGAGAAAAAAAAAGAAACCGTATTAAGTGGGAAAATCACGCGTAACTTTGCTGAGATACGAGGTTTTCTATTTCCTTTAACTGAATATGGCTGCTACTTGTACATTTACCTCAAAATAGAGTTGACACTGGCTAGTCTGAAAATTTATTTCATTAAGATAATGAACATTAAACTCACACTAAAATAACTGCGGCCATATCCTAAATACTCTTTTCGGAAAATCCTCTTGACTCCACCATGAAAAATCATGACTGATAAAATAACGCGACTAAAGTTTAGAAAACATAATAAACTGCTGGAAATGGGAAATTTTACACCATAAAACCCTCAACCGAACGCTACCAGACTGATATACAGTATTTTCACTCCCGTGTGATACGGTCATTAAAATTTAGAACACATGCGAGCTTATTTTCAGTAGAGAAAAACTCCATTGTTGCTGATGAAGAATAGTGTGGTCGACGTTACTAGTGGAGATCGCAACACAGCATACCCAGAAGGCGTGTTTAAGCAACTTATCTCCATCTTTCGGACTCTGAAAAAGGTCGAATCATTGGCATGAGGGACATGGCAGCATCTTACGGACAGATCGTACAAACCGTTTGCTTTTGCGCAATGACTGTAGAATGAATGGTGACAAACTGGGCCCAGGACAACACTGTGCCAAAAAGAGTAGGCACGAGTCTTGTCGTGGGTACTCACCATGAAAAGATCGTAGGGCAGGGATCACGGATTCAACGAACCGCCGAGAACAGATTCCTGGGAGCTGGAAAGATGTCTCTAGTGTCCACGCGCCGTTTCCGCTGATACCACACAACAGGCAACACACATATGCATGGTGTGGAGCCAGAGTCAGTTGCGACATTGAATTAAACGCTGTGGCGTTCTGTGATGATCTCGTTCTGTTTGTAGTGGTCAGGTCGATGCCGACGTGACCGTAGACGACCTTATGAAAGATCACAGGAAGCACTGATTCTCGAAACCCGCACCTCCCCAACTCAGAGAATCGTGTTGTGAGTGCTATTGGATATGGAAACAGGGCGGATTTGGTAATTGTTGAAGGGAGCCTGAATGTTCGCCAGTAATGTGGCAGTAATTTGTAAACCCTGTTGTTATACCCTTAATGACCATGGTACCAACTGCCATATTCCAGAATAATACTGTATGACCCACACTGCATTTCGCACCATAATCGCCTTGGGGAATACACCGACACTTGACTGGCTTGCCTGGTACACCAAATCGTCATCCATAGAGAATGTACGACATGTAATGGGAAGATGTACTTCAAATTTTCCTCTGCTGTTATTTTAACTTCTCCGTCATTTTCTTTATATTATACTTTCGGGTATAGCACCTTTGACCCTTTGTCCGTTGCGATAAGTTGAGAATTTGGGTATGACGGTAAGCTTATCCAGATGGCCAAGGCGGTTCAGGCAAGTGTTGTAGAGAAGCGGAGCATCCAGTTTCGAGTCCCAGTCTGGCACAAATTTTCAACTTTCGCCATTGCATTACCACGCCGTGCCACGAATTTCCCACTTATCTTTTCCTTCCCCATCCTTTACTTCGTATAAATCTATGTACCAGCAGCGTCACCATGAGTGGTATCTGTTCCAGACACCACTCAAGTACCGGGTGATCAAAAAGTCAGTATAAATCTGAAAACAGAATAAATCACGGAATAATGTAGATAGAGAGGTACAAATTGACACACATGCTTGGACTGACATGGGGTTTTATTAGAACCAAAAAAATACAAAAGTTCAAAAATTTCCGACAGATGGCGCTTTATCTGATCAGAATAGCAATAATTGGCATAACAAAGTAAGACAAAGCAAATATGATGTTCTTTACAGGAAATGCTCAATATGTCCATAATTCCTCAACAATAGCTGTAGTCGAGGAATAATGTTGTGAACAGCACTGTAAAGCATGTCCAGAGTTATCCCTAGAGATGTCGGTCAATCACGATACACTTGCGACTTCATGTAACCCCAAAGCCAAAGACGGAGGTCTGAAGACATGGCAGGCCAAGCATGACGAAAGTGGTGGCTGAGCACACAATCATCACCAAACGACACGCGCAAGAGATCTTTCACGCGTCTAGCAATACTTTGTTTTTCTTTTTGTTCTAATAGAACCCCATGTCATTCCAAGCATGTATGTCAATTTGTACCTCGCTATCTAAATTATTCCGTGGTTTATTAAGTTTTCAAATTTATACTGACTTTTTGATCACCCGGTATATTGATTTTTTCGTTGCCTTACGGGCTGTGAGATGGAGTGATTGTGTGGAGTCGGCTAATGTGGCCGAGCCGTTCTAGGCGCTTCAGTCCGGAACCGCGCGACTGCTATGGTCGCGGGTTCGAATCCTGCCTCGGGCATGGATGTGTGTGATGTCCTTAGGTTAGTTAGGTTTACGTTGTTCTAAGTTCTAGGGGACTGATGACCTCAGATGTTAAGTACCATTTGAACCATTTTTTGATTGTGTGGATCAACGCAAGTGAGGTAAGAGTGACTGAGTAAGTTTCATTTTATAGATCTACTCCTCACGGTCGTTTCTTTCACTGTCTATCAGGGCGCTGATAGCTTCGTTGTTGAGCGCCCCTAAAAAAAAAAAAAAAAAAAAAAAAAAAAAAAAAAAAAAAACCTCACGGGAAGATATATTACGTTCACACCAGATTCCAACCAGCAATGTTCACGAACTGACATAGGTCGTGTTTCACGCACGGCACGTAATTCCTCAAACGACATTTGGAGGCTGCTTGTTTCCATGTGGATATTAGAGCGTATTCGTGCCTGTAGTGATCTCATTCTAATGTTGATGGGCTTCGGTTCCGAATGAAACTAAAATTTAATCATTTAATATTCGAAATATGATGAGCATGTTCGTAAAGGTTAATAAATATCGAACTGGTGCTACATGATGTAACAATTTGCATTTCCTTTCATGTATGTTGGCCAGGTAGGATTAAAAGTGAGGAACAGTGTTCCCTGTGTCCAACAGAACACTTTTACTGAAGAAGCACATTAACAGCGTGTGAAATCTCAGATTTTTTTTTCATCGTCAGAGTCCTTTACCCTCAAAGTTAGATTTTCATGACTTGTAAGGACATATGGTCTCGCCTAATTCTTACCGCCAAAATTGCTGTGCTTTTCCTCTTGGCGTTGTTAAAAGGTTCATCTTCAGATGATCACCTGAAATTTATATTTTACTTGTCATTAACGTCAGCTCGAATGAACTGTTATAAACTGATCATTAGTTCATCTGATACAAGGATTAAGAAAACCAGGCCATACCTAGATGGAGAAACACTCCCACAATTCAACTTTTCACGTACTGTGAAACCAACGAAAAACGAAACGTCAGAATCAGCATTCAAATCACTATTTCCGCAACATAAAACGCAGCAGTTTATCCCGACATTGCTCGTCTCGAAGAGGAAAATGCGGTTTGCTTGCTGTCCTGCGTTTGATCGGATGGCCGAACGTTATGTTTAGTTCAATTAGTCATCGCCGTCATCAGCTTTTAGAATTCTAAAATGCCTTTACTATATAGCTAATGAATTGCCTGCTGCTATCACTTAATTTCGGTAGAACAGGTAAGCCAATCTGCCAGACTGGAATGAAGCATGAATTGTGTATAACGCCTCAGTGTTCCGCACGTTGGTTAGTTGTCTTGCGAGTCCAATGAATAATTGACTCAAGGTTCGAGGACACATGTAGTGTTAACTTGTTAGCAACTTGTAATGCAGCAGGGGACCTACGCGCGTTCATCACAAATTCAGCAGCGGCGCTTCTCCCAGCTGTTAAACAACAAACTACTTAGCGATTCATGTCGAAGACGGCTCGTCTGTCAGAGGTGGCGCTGCAGCCAAGACGCTGATCTGCCTTACACCGAGACACAAGTGTCCGGTCTCCCTCCAGCTCAGCTGCCGTTCATCTTCATCACCAGGGGGCCCATTCTGTAACCACAGCCGTTGACTTCCCAAAGCCTGGCCCTCATAACTTCTAACAAAACAGCAGCGTTTCGGAGCTCACTCTTTATCAGATTGATACAATGTTCAATGAAAAAAAAATCCAAGAATTTGTGCTACGTAATTTCAGGAATCCACGTAACTGAGGTGGGACTGGGCGAAGAGAATGTACCTCACTGCGGAGGAACAGATAATGGTGTTCCACAAGGTTAAATCTTGAGTCCGACTAATGTTTTATATGTGTGCAAACGCGTCGGCATTCATTCACTTATTATCTTTTTTTAGATGAAACAAGACTCATAGCTACAGCAGAAATAGTAATCAGTTCAGTTTTACACATAAATATGTACATCATTAACGATAAATTTAGCATATGGCCAAAAGATGCCGGCCGAAGTGGCCGTGCGGTTAAAGGCGCTGCAGTCTGGAACCGCAAGACCGCTACGGTCGCAGGTTCGAATCCTGCCTCGAGCATGGATGTTTGTGATGTCCTTAGGTTAGTTAGGTTTAACTAGTTCTAAGTTCTAGGGGACTAATGACCTCAGCAGTTGAGTCCCATAGTGCTCAGAGCCATTTGAACCATTTTTGAACCAAAAGATAATCAATATTGCGGTACATTGGAATTTAACGTAAACATTTTAACAAATAGAAAATAACCGTTCAGGAGTTTCTTAAAAAACTGACTTCAGCCTTTTTTACAGTTGGTATTACTGCAAGTCTAAGGGAGAAACAAATTAGTATGTTACCAAGTTTCGCTTATTTTTTACCACTACCTATGGAAGAATATTTTGGAACAACATATCTATCAGAAACAATGTTTTTACTACAGAAAACATACAGCAAAGATAAAATGTAATGAAGAATAATTTAACACATTTTAAAGTCAGGGTTATTCTTTTCCCTACAGAAGAAATATGAAACAATTACTTGTAGATTCTAACCGATTAGAGAACATACTAACCTTTATTCTTGATAACCGGGTTCTGTAATCAGTGTTACCATCTTCAGATCTCGACAGACAGGTTATTACATATTTATTAAAGTAGCAGTAAATGTACTCTTTTGCACGAATTGGCAGATACATAACATGCTAGAAGACTGATGCATCGGCGTGTCAAAACTAAAATAACTATATACACAGTTATTCACCACATGCATCTGTCTTACGCCACTCACAACAGAACACATCACTGCAGCCAGCGGCGGCATGGACGTGACAGTTGGCTGTATGGCGGTGGGTAGGTGCGATGACTTGTCTATTAACGTCATTACGTTTAGTCTCTACGAAGGATATTGAAGACAGAGTTTCACCAGAAAAGGTAAAGGAATTTATTTCGAATACATTGAAGTGTTGTAATTTACAGGGATTAGACAAAATAAACAAACGCTGCCAGAAATGCATGCTTCAACATAAATGCAGATGCTATTTAAGCCCGCAGGTTGCGCTGTAGTATTGGACCACGAACGGCAACTGTGCAATGTCCTCAAAACGTTGCAAGAATCAGTCGTGGTCAAAACAGTGTTCTGTGTAGCTGGGAGCGCATTATGTCGAAGCTAAGTGAATTCGAACGTGGGAGAAGTTTTGGTGCGCGTATGGAGGATACGTCCGTTACCAAAATAGCCGAAGTATTTGGCGTTTCAACAGGCACCGTATCGACAAGTTATCCGACAGACAGGGAAAACAGAGAAATAACAACCGCTATGTTACAAAGTGGATGAAACTGTGTGTTATCGTGGCATACGGTCATTGTGGATTGTGAGGAAAAATAAGAGGACGACAGCTGCAATGGTAACTGCAGAACCGTATATCAAACTCGCGAACCCTGTCAGCACCAAAACTACACGAAGGGGGCTCCATAACCCGGCTGGTCCCGGCGGAGGTTCGAGTCCTCCCCCGGGCATGGGTGTGTGTGTGTTTGTCCTTAGGATGATTTATGTTAAGTAGTGTGTAAGCTTAGGGACTGATGACCTTAGAAGTTAAGTCCCATAAGATTTCACACACATTTTAACATTTTTGAGCTCCGTAACCTGGGAATTGCAGGGCGAGGTGGAAATACGAAACCACCCATAGAACATAGTGGTATAACAAATACTCTCTACCCCACACAGTAGGTGACTTCCAAACTACAAATGTAGCTGTATAATACAGAGAGAAGAACACATTTGTAACAATTAGGTTTTTACGAAGAAAGAAGGACTAGATTCCAAAGGATTGGTGATTACTGTAGATGCAGCACGATGGACACACTAAGGACACTAGAAACCAGTATAGGCGAACGGTTTGATAGGAAATCTGTCCACAAACACAACATAAGTTTTGAATATGATCATTTCGCTTATGACTGCCAAAAAATTTTATTGGTTGCAGCTGTACTTTGAACTAATTCTTATTTTAAGCATAGACAATGGGTGCTATATCAAACATAGATTATGCTACTGTAAGTTATCTACATGAACCGAATCCTGATCAGTGGTAGTTCATCCAGAACATAAATAAATTTAATGCATGTAAAATGTAAATAGATGAAAAGACACCATACAGTTTGTCTATAAAGCGAACGCTCTATCACTGGAATCAGTCACATCCGTCATGTATCTACGAATATCTGTCTAGAGTGATGTAAGGTGTGAGGTCGCTTACATGAACTTCGCTCGGCCAATTCTTCAGTGTCCTTAATCATCTACTGTCCAGTCGCTTCAAGCGTTGCTTTGCACTGTCTACAGAAATCTGTGGCTTATGAGGAGATGCTCGATCACTTTAACTCTCTCTCTTTTAAACTCGCTACACACAGTCGTTGTGCCAGCTGGTAGCACGTTGGAACTCACGAATGTTTTCTTTCGATGATTTTATGCGACTCTTTTACAAGGACCCTCAGCAATTCCCGACGGTCCCTGTCCGTCAGTACAATGAGGTATGCCTGGCGTTGGTTTAGCTGCGGTTGTTCTTTCGCGTTTCTAGTTCACAATCACGTCACTAGCAATCCGCTTGGACAGCGTTAGAAGGGCTGAAATGTTCCTGATGGGTTTGTTACTCGGGTGACATCCAATGACTAGTGCAAGTTCCAAGTCACTGAGTCATCCTGGCCGACTCATTCCACCGCTGCTGTTTCTCTACAGACAAAACGACTTTCCCTGCCTCCTTTTATACTGGCGCTCCGCCTTTCGTGACGTTTAGTGGTCAGTCTCGCATAAGATAGGGGTGTCCAGATACTTTTGATCAGATAGTGTATGTAATATAATCCCTGTTTACACCGTATAGACTTGCAAGGGCCCCTCCAGCCGGAGGTTCGAGTCATCGTTCCGCCATGGGTGTGTGTTGTTCTTACCATAAGTCAGTGTAAGTTACACTACTGTCCATTAAAATTGCTACACTAAGAAGAATTGCAGATGATAGACGGGTATTCATTGGACGAATATATTATACTAGAACTGACATGTGATTACATTTTCACGCAATTTGGGTGCAAAAATCCTGAGAAATCAGTACCCAGAACAACCACCTCTGGCCGTAATAACGGACTTGATACGCTTGGGTATTGAGTCAAACAGAGCTTGGGTGGCGTGTACAGGTACAGCTGCCCATGCAGCTTCAACACGATACCACAGTTCATCAAGAGTAGTAACTGGCGTATTGTGACGAGCCAGTTGCTCGACCACCATTGACCAGACGTTTTCAATTGGTGAGAGATCTGGAGAATGTGCTGGCAAGGGCAGCAGTCGAACATTCTCTGTATCCAGAAAGGCCCGTACATGACCTGCAACATGCGGTCGTGCATTATCCTGCTGAAATGTAGGGTTTCGTAGGGATCAAATGAAGGATAGAGCCACGGGTCGTAACAAATCTAAAACGCAACGTGCACTGTTCAAAGTGCCGTCAATGCGAACAAGAAGTGACCGAGACGTGTAACCAATGGCACCCCATGCCATCACGCCGGGTGATACGTCAGTATGGCGATGACGAATACACGCTTCCAATGTGCGTTCACCGCGATGTCGCCAAACACGGATGCAACCATTGTGATACTGTAAACAGAACCTGGATTCATCCGAAAAAATGATGTTTTGCAATTCGTGCACCCAGGTTCGTCGTTGAGTACACCATCGCAGGCGCTCCTGTCTGTGATGCAGCGTCAAGGGTAACCACAGCCATGGTCTCCGAGTTGTTAGTCCCTGCTGCTGCAAACGTCGAACTGTTCGTGCAGATGGTTGTTGTCTTGCAAACGTCCCCAACTGTTGACACAGGAATAGAGACGCGGCTGCACGATCCGTTACAGCCATGCGGACAAGATGCTTGTCGTATCGACTGCTAGTGATACGAGGCCGTTGGGGTCCAGCACGGCGTTCCGTATTACCCTCCTGAACCCACCGATTCCAAATTCTGCTAACAGTCATTGGATCTCGACCAACGCGAGCAGCAATGTCGCGATACGATAAACCGCAATCGCGATAGGTTACAATCCGACTTTTATCAAAGTCGGAAGCGTGATGATACGCATTTCTCCTCCTTACACGAGGAATCACAACAACGTTTCACCAGGCAACGCCGGTCAACTGCTGTTAGTGTATGAGAAATCGGTTGGAAACTTTCCTCATGTCAGCACGTTGTAGGTGTCGCCACGGGGGTCAACCTTGTGTGAATGCTCTGAAAAGCTAATCATTTGCATATCACAGCATCTTCTTCCTGTCTGTTAAATTTCGCGTCTGTAGCACGTCATCTTCGTGGTGTAGAAATTTTAATGGCCAGTAGTGTAGTTTACGTAATGTGTACGAAGTGGAATCCAAAATTTTCGGGACTGGTGCTGCCATCTGGAAAGTAGGAGTAGTAGATGTTTGCACCGCTAGGTGGCGAGAGCTGCATATGTGATGAGTGAGTGTGGCATTCAGCTAGAAAGACGTGTTGCGTGTCCACAGTGATTTCCGTAATACTCTGTGTTTGGTGTGTGACGATTTTACGATGGATCCGCTAACAGAACTGCGCGTGTGTATTAAATTCTGTGTGAATCTCGGGAAAAGTGCTACGGAGATCCTTGCAATAATTCAATAACTGTTTGGGGGGCAGCATGAGCCGTCCCAGTGGAAGAGCCTGGGCTCTCCAAGATCCAAAAAAGCGAGTCGGGTGAAGAGCAAAGTGAAGAGCATTATCATCATTTTCTGTGATACCAAGGGAATTGTACACTAAGAATTCGTACCACCCAACCAAACAATGAATTCCGCGTATTACTGTGACATTTTGCGACGGCTCCGTGACAACGTGCGGCGACGACGGCCAGAACTTTGGCGTTAAAGGGAACTGGCTGCTGCATCACGACAACGCGCCCTGCCACACGTCCTTGCTCACCAGGACCTTTTTGGCAAAAAACAACATGGCGGTTGTACCGCACCCACCTTACTCGCCAGATTTGGCACCTTGAGATTTCGCGCTATTCCCAAAACTGAAATTAAAGTTGAAAGGCTGTCGGTTCGACACTCGAGAGAGGGTTCAAGAAGCATCGCTGGCGGTGATAAACACCCTCAAAGAACAGGACTTACAGAATACGTTTGACCAGTGGCAGAAGCGCTGGGACCGGTGTGTCTGTGCGGATGGGAACTACTTCGAGGGTGATGGTGACCATTAGTCCAAATGCAACGTTTTCAACAGATGGCAGCACCAGTCCTGAAAATTTTGGATAGCACCTCGTAAGTCTAGGGACCGATGACCGCAGCAGTTTGGTCCCTTAGGAATTCACACACATTTGAACATTTGATTTTTTTAGACTTGCGAGAACCGCCCCACTCGTACTAAACCTCCAAAAATGTCTCAGTTTAGACAGTGAGTCCGTAGGTAGTGGTATAAGGGGCGTACATTATAACTGGTCACAGTTTCCCGACAAAGTTTTGCGATAATTAAGCCATTCCGTCCTTGAACTAACTTTCTTCCTACCTGTTATATGGAGATGATATCGTAGTTTAATGTCCACTTGCAGAGCCGCAGCAGCACCGTCGGATTCTGAAAGTGCGATACTAGTGTCTATGATTTACGTAATGAAGCAGGAAGAAGTTTTTTGTGCAAATAATTTTTACACGGGATGCCATTACGGCGGGTTTATTTAAGAAACGCCATAACACACTGATTATAAGCTAACCATTAACGGTACGAGAGCACGGTCTGCCGCTTTAATAGATCGAAGCGCATCCTATCGACGACTGCGGCGCACAGTCTATAACTTCAGCGTACAATTGGTATAAGTCGTACAAGACCGTACATCTTCGGTTATGCGAAAGTTATTCATTTATTTATTAATATCGACGTTTCCTGGCATTGTAAAATTACTCAAAGCTAGTATTTATGACCTGTAGATGCCTCCTAATGTCTAAATGGCAGAAGGTAACTTTTTTAGCAAATGTTTAGTAATAGTAATTACTTGATTAGTGCCAGAATAAATGTACTTTCCTTACGTATCACTTTGCTGATGTCACGAGCGATTTCTGCATCGGCACTCCATCCCACTGGCTCTGAGAGTGCCAGATGGCCACCCGCCTCTGTTAGCCAGGGGCCCTATTCCGTATCGTTCATATCGACCGGTGTAGTAGGTTCGTTTCGGTAGTGACCTCATTTTCGGTTCTTTATCGAAATATCCTATTCAGTAAGCTTCTGAGACCTGTTACCGAACGGTCCTCCCACCGATTTTACGGCAATTGTACCGAGAGGTTTTGGATTTCGGTGTGGCCCTGTCGATCGGTGAGCTGTGGTTTATGTACACCTATAATTTGTTATTTTAAACATATTTAGCGGTTTTAATTTTGGATTTAGTGATTGTGTTACTAAAGAATCACCAGAGGACACGTCTGGTTGGAAAGTGAGTTCATAATGGACTTTTTTCCTTTGTCAGAAATATGGTTAGGTTAGGTTGTTACTGTGAATGACTACCTCAAAAAAAAAAAAAGTTTTCGGTCAGTATTCTCTCAAAATACGTGTTTTTTTATGCAAATAAGAGTTTAAAGATCATTAAATATCAGGACATCGGCTCTGCTTTCGTATATTACATGAGTGTGAATTGACGTTACTAATGACTTTGTGTACTTCTTCCCACAAATTATTTAGTTAGTAACTATCGAAACGTGTTTACAACTTTCAAGTAACAATGGAAAGTAATTATGTGAAGCCTGATATTGGAAAACTTCCAAACTATCAGGCATTTATGACTTACGCAGCACAATAGCAGAAAGATACAGAACAGTCACCCAGCATAGGAAGCTACTACTCGCTCCTTACTCCGTCCGTACTGCAGTGTTGATTCATTCACTTCACATATGTGAAACAGCAAAACTGGAAATAAAGTAAAATGCGTTTTTATCTGCAAATAAGGGCTACCTAACTGACTATACATTTAGCAGGGACAGATGGTGCACTAATGACATTTCATGCAAATTGCAGATGGCTCGCCTCACGGGGAGAATTATAGGAAATTGTTGCACAGACTCCTAGAATCCATCACAGACAATCTCGGACACATTTGTAACAGACGTCTCGGCTTTTTCCTGCGACTTTTATCTTTTCCCCTTTTTCATACGGATTCTGCAAATCATCAGGACAGATTTCACAGGTTCAAAATCTCTACTCTAAAACACTGCGGTGTCAGAAACTCTCGCAGCGGTTGATTGCTAATGGCTGTGAAACGGAAACCCTCGTCTTTTCATTTCGTTAAAACTGCGTACATGCCGCGTGGACACGCGACTCTCTTGGCTAGCCGCGTCAGCCGATCGTTAATCCGCTATTGTTGCAGAATGCAGGCCGCTCGGCCGTAACGAGAATCCCCGTTAATGGCCCAATTGTGAGTCGGTGCGCCTCGCAGTATGGCTCATTAGCTCCCTCGCAAAACGCTTGCAAACTCCACTCCGAGCACGAGCATCCAAGTGATTATGTCGTCATCATGTTAACGTCGCTTTTACACGTGAAATGTTCCGCGGGCCATACAGGACAGACAACTGACAGGACTGAGCCGTAACTGTTTTTGTGAACGAGAAATTATGGCTAAGAAGTAAGTACGATATTTCTTGAATAATGCTTGTATAAGATGTAGCAATCAGCTGTAAAGACTGATTTTATTGGTTTGAAAACTGCAGACTTGTTAAGTCCAAGCTTGCAACGACCGTGTCGTCCGCACTAGAATTTCGAATGTGAAAATTTATAAACTCATGTAGTTATTGTTTGTTTGCTGTGATTTGACTTGCCGATGGCGACGTGACGATTAGAGACGAGAACTTCATCTACATCTACATACATACTCCGCAATCCGGCATACGGTGCGTGGTGGAGGGTCCCTCGTACCACAACTAGCATCTTCTCTCCCTGTTCCATTCCCAAACAGAATGAGGGAAAAATGACTGCCTATATGCCTCTGTACGAGCCCTAATCTCTCTTATCTTATCTTTGTGGTCTTTCCGCGAAATATAAGTTGGCGGCAGTAAAATTGTACTACATTCAGCCTCAAATGCTGGTTCTCTAAATTTCCTCAGTAGCAATTCACGAAAAGAGACTCCCACCCGAGTTCCTGAAGCATTTCCGTAACACTCGTGTGATGATCAAACCTACCAGTAACAAATCTAGCAGCCCGCCTCTGAATTGCTTCTATGTCCTCCCTCAATCCGACCTGATAAGGATCCCAAACGCTCGAGCAGTACACAAGAATAGGTCGTATTAGTGTTTTATAAGCGGTCTCCTTTACAGATGAACCACACCTTCCCAAAATTCTACCAATGAACCGAAGACGACTATCCGCCTTCACCACAACTGCCATTACATGCTTGTCCCACTTCATATCGCTCTGCAATGTTACGCCCAAATATTTAATCGACGTGACTGTGTCAAGCCCTACACTACTAATGGAGTATTCAAACATTATGAGATTCTTTTTCCTATTCATCTGCATTAATTTACATTTATCTATATTTAGAGTTAGCTGCCATTCTTTACACCAATCACAAATCCTGTCCAATTCATCTTGTATCCTCCTACAGCCACTCAACGACGACACATTCCCGTGCACCACAGCATCATCAATAAACAGCCGCACATTGCTATCCACCCTATCCAAAAGATCATTTATGTACATAGAAAACAACAGCTGGCTTACCACACTTCCCTGAGGCACTCCAGATGATACCCTCACCTCCGATGAACACTCACCACCGAGGACAACGTACTGGGTTCTATTACTTAAGAAGTCTTCAAGCCACTCACATATTTGGGAACCAATCCCATATGCTCGTACCTTAGTTAGGAGTCTGCAGTGGGGCACCGAGTCAAACGCTTTCCAGAAGTCAAGGAATATGACATCCGTCTGATACCCTTCATTCATGGTTCGCAAGATATCATGTGAAAAAAGGGCGAGTTGTGTTTCGCAGGAGCGATGCTTTCTAAAGCCGTGCTGATGCATGGACAGCAACATCTCTGTCTCAAGGAAATTCATTATATTCGAACTGAGAATATGTTCGAGAATCCTGCAACAAACCGATGTTAAGGATATTGATCTGTAATTTTGAGGATCCGTCCACCCTTCTTATATACAGGCGTCACCTGCGCTTTTTCCCAGTCGCTGGGGACTTTACGTTTGGCAAGAGATTCGCGATAAATGCAAGCTAAGCAGGGAGCCAATGCAATAGAGTACTGTAAAACCGAGTTGGAATCCCGTCAGGACCTGGCGATTTATTTATTTTCAACCCATTCAGCTGCCTCACAACCCCAGGGATGTCTATCACCATGCCCTCCATACGTGAATCTGTACAGGACTCAAACGGCGGTATGTTTGTACGATCCTCCTCCGTGAAAGATTTCTCAAATGCTAAATTGCACAGGTTATACGAAGACCGAGTCACTGGTCCTTCTTAAAGGAACCAAATTCGCATACGTTCGGCCTGGCTGAAAGATGGCGTCGATGGCTAATAAATTTTGTTTTTGTGATACTAATAGGTGTTGCTCAATAACGTTAGTCAAATGTCGACTGTATCCGCGGAATATTTTTGTTCACAGAGCTTCTTAAATTAATCGTTTTTTGTGTTTAGTTGAAATAGATAAACTGAAGTACCGAGACGTAGTAAAATTCTATATTTTTGGCAATTTATCGCCAATTGAATTTCGTCTCAAGTGTATAAATATTTCGGATAACGTCCGCTTCTTCATTTTCAATACAGGCCAATATTGCTGCCCTTCATCTGTCATAACGGAAGTGACTCTGGATAACTAAGTACAACATAGGAAAACGTTCTCAGCAAGAAGTGTAAGCTTCGCTTGTCTAACGAGCAGGAAATTTTAAATTTACTAATTTGATTATCACTCTTATAAAAAGCTATAATTTCGAAATTTCAAATCCAAAAGGAAAGTTAATGATTATTTATGCCAACGATATATTGTGATGACAGTTGTTTGGATGGTATTAAATCGAAAGACTGAAGGGAATAACAGAAACAGACATTAAAATAATCAGGCTCAGCTACAAAAACATCTCCTATTATTACTAGAAAACTTCCAAATCAAAGGCAGTCGCAAAAAGAAACACACAATAAATGTTTAAACAAACATTAGCAAATAAACGTTTTTAAACTAACAAAATATATAATAGGTAAATAGCAAACCGTCTACCCAGCACAAAAACAGTATCACATACTCACTGATCATCCACCATAGTGCCATAGTAAAGTAGCTTTAACGAAGTAATAATCTGTGCACACAGAAGTTAGAACATGTCATATATACGGGTTGGACAGAAGTATGGAAACACCGAAAGATATGTATGCTTGAACATAAACACAACTACTAGCCAAGCCTACAGGTAACACTGTTGTATTTGACCACGAATGCCACGTGTGCCATGTCTCCAATACGTCGCAACTGCCAGTCGTCACTCGCGAACCCTGTTAGCACCAAAACAACATGAACTCGTGGCGATAACATAGTAGACCTTCTGGTGACAAACAGACCCGAACTATTTGAAACAGTTAACGCAGAACAGGGAATCGGTGATCATAAAGCGGTTACTGCATCGATGATTTCAGCCGTAAATAGAAATATTAAAAAAGGTAGGAAGATTTTTCTGTTTAGCAAAAGTGACAAAAAGCAGATTACAGAGTACCTGACGGCTCAACACAAAAGTTTTGTCTCAAGTACAGATAGTGTTGAGGATCAGTGGACAAAGTTCAAAACCATCGTACAATATGTGTTAGATGAGTATGTGCCAAGCAAGATCGTAAGGGATGGAAAAGAGCCACCGTGGTACAACAACCGAGTTAGAAAACTGCTGCGGAAGCGAAGGGAACTTCACAGCAAACATAAACATAGCCAAAGCCTTGCAAACAAACAAAAATTACGCGAAGCGAAATGTAGTGTGGGGAGGGCTATGCGAGAGGCGTTCAATGAATTCGAAAGTAAAGTTCTATGTACTGACTTGACAGAAAAGCCTAAGAAATTTTGGTCTTATGTCAAAGCGGTATGTGGATCAAAACAAAATGTCCAGACACTCTGTGACCAAAATGGTACTGAAACAGAGGATGACAGACTAAAGGCCGAAATACTAAATGTCTTTTTCCAAAGCTATTTCACAGAGGAAGACTGCACTCTAGTTCCTTCTCTAGATTGTCGCACAGATGACAAAATGGTAGATATCGAAATAGACGACAGAGGGATAGAGAAAGAATTAAAATCGCTCAAAAGAGGAAAGGCCGCTGGACCTGATGGGATACCAGTTTGATTTTACACAGAGTACGCGAAGGAACTTGCCCCCCTTCTTGCAACGGTGTACCGTAGGTCTCTTAGAAGAGTGTAGCGTTCCAAAGGATTGGAAAAGGGCACAGGTCATCCCCGTTTTCAAGAAGGGACGTCGAACAGATGTGTAGAACTATAGACCTATATCTCTAATGTAGATCAGTAGTAGAATTTTGGAACACGTATTATGTTCGAGTATAATGACTTTTCTGGAGACTAGAAATCTACTCTGTAGGAATCAGCATGAGTTTCGGTCGTGTGAAACCCAGCTCGCGCTATTCGTCCACGAGACTCAGAGGGCCATAGACACGGGTTCACAGGTAGATGCCGTGTTTCTTGACTTCCGCAAGGCGTTCGATACAGTTCCCCACAGTCGTTTAATGAAAAAAGTAAGAGCATATGGACTATCAGACCAATTGTGTGATTGGATTGAAGAGTTCCTAGATAATAGAACGCAGCATGTCATTCTCAATGGAGAGAAGTCTTCCGAAGTAAGAGTGATTTCAGGTGTGCCGCAGGGGAGTGTCATAGGACCGTTGCTATTCACAATATACATAAATGACCTTGTGGATGACATCGGAAGTTCACTGAAGCTTTTTGCAGATGATGCTGTGGTGTATCGAGAGGTTGTAACAATGGAAAATTGTACTGAAATGCAGGAGGATCTGCAGCGAATTGACGCTTGGTGCAGGGAATGGCAATTGAATCTCAATGTAGACAAGTGTAATGTGCTGCGAATACATAGAAAGATAGATCCCTTATCATTTAGCTACAAAATAGCAGGTCAGCAACTGGAAGCAGTTAATTCCATAAATTATCTGGAAGTACGCATTAGGAGTGATTTAAAATGGAATGATCATATAAGGTTGAACGTCGGTAAAGCAGATGTCAGACTGAGATTCATTGGAAGAATCCTAAGGAAATGCAATCCGAAAACAAAGGAAATAGGTTACAGTACGCTTGTTCGCCCACTGCTTGAATACTGCTCAGCGGTGTGGGATCCGTACCAGATAGGGTTGATAGAAGAGATAGAGAAGATCCAACGGAGAGCAGCGCGCTTCGTTACAGGATCATTTAGTAATCGCGAAAGCGTTACGGAGATGATAGATAAACTCCAGTGGAAGACTCTGCAGGAGAGACGCTCAGTAGCTCGGTACGGGCTTTTGTTAAAGTTTCGAGAACATACCTTCACCGAAGAGTCAAGCAGTATATTGCTCCCTCCTATGTATATCTCGCGAAGAGACCATGAGGATAAAATCAGAGAGATTAGAGCCCACACAGAAGCATACCGACAATCCTTCTTTCCACGAACAATACGAGACTGGAATAGAAGGGAGAACCGATAGAGGTACTCAGGGTACCCTCCGCCACACACCGTCAGGTGGCTTGCAGAGTATGGATGTAGATGTAGATGTAGAACGGAGCTCCGTAAGCATGGAAATGCAGGGGGAACTGGAATACCAAAATCACTCATCAGTGAAGGAATTGCCCGTAATCGGAAAACGTGGTGCCGAAGCCATATAACCTGGACTATGGAGCTTTGGGAGATGTCACTTGGTTTCCTAATTCTGGCCGAGATTACGTGCCAAGAGTGAAACATGGCGAGGATTCGATGATGATATGGGCAGCCATATCGTGGTATTTCATAGACCCCATGATTACTCTGCTAGGTCGTATCAGTCATTTTGGCTGATCAGACCCATACCATTGTACAATGTTTGTTCCCCACTGGTGATGCAGTGTTCCAGGACTACAGGGCCCTGTTCACATAGCTCACATCCTCCAAAACTGGAATTATGACCACGAGAATGAATTTTCGCATTTTCCCTGGCCATCAATCACCAAATCTAAATATTATTAAGCATTTTTGGTCTACTTTGGATGGAAGGTTGGATGATTGCTATCCATCTCCATCATTGTTAGCTGAACTTGCAACTATTTTGCAGGAAGAATGGTGTATGAGTCCCTTGAAACCGTTCAAGATCTGTCGTTCCCATTAATCCATTCTCAGACGACTGGTGGCTGTTATGAATGCTAGTCTTTTTCTGCGTCTTATTATGTATGGTAATGTGTTGTGTCGTTGGTGTTTCCATGTTTTTGTCCACCTCTGCCCTGTTAAATAGGCCTATGCTTTCTGCATTAATATCTTAGTGTCTAACCATGCATATCAGCTCACTATATTTGCTATTTTAAACAAAATTATGCAAAATGCTGTCTTTCTTTGCCTGCTCCTCAAATATGCGCAGCAAACGTGATAGTACAATAGTTAAAGCTCTGAACTGGAATTTCCACTTGAGTATCTTCTTCATATCTTCCCTCCCATGTTCACCCCCTCCCCTTACCAATGTATTCCAGCTGAGGTCTGCACTAATAACAGCTTGTATTTCTGAAGTTACAGGTCACCTGGAGTCGCAGACAAACAAATGAATGCACATAATCAGGCAGCACGTTTATCTGTCGTTCAGTGGTGAGAGCAATGGTAGAATTATCTCGATTCCCATTTAATCCCATGTGGTTTTTGATACACTTGTTCCTGCAAGCAGCATATATCAATGCCTACTGTGACCCAAAGTACAGGAGTAAAATGGCAGTGTTTGTGCACTCAAACCATTCTCTATGCCCTGCAATATATGATGAGGAGATATACACATGTGAAGTAGTGGCTACTATACCCCATAGCGATGAGGTGGTTCTGGATGGTATGACTGACACTAGTTGTAATTCTTCACTACTTAACTGATGAGTGCTTTACAGAATTTTTACTTACGCATGTGATGATCAATAGTGAAACCTGTCATGTACTCTTTGCTATGCATGGCAGTTGATTTTACCAGTGATGATTTTTCATGAATGGAGGTATTCACCATACAGTCTTGAGATGATGACTCAGGAACACCCCAGTGCTTGCAGGACATTGGAGATTTTTTAATATAGTACGAAAATTTGAGAAGTCAGTATTAGGCAGGTGTTCAACAGAGTCAGGACTGAATCTTTTTAATAGATACTTACAAGTCGCCATTCATCTTCCAAAACATTAAAAATACTCCATTCCCCAAGATCTTTCTCCCCCTCCCACCACCCCCTACCCATCCCACCTCACACCCACACTACAAAACTGTTGTATGGGTGCCCTTGCAGTAGATACAATGTTTGATGGCATCCTAGTAATAAAACATTTTTTTAAATTGTTTATGGTTATTGTGTTTTTTGTGCATGGAGCCACCAACTTCTGACTTATGCAGACATTATAGTAATTTTTTACAAGTTTGATGCAAACAGAGTAGATGCATTTTATATGTGCATAAATGAATACATATAGACCTACGTGATGAATGTGTGTATTTAACAAGGCAATAGAACTTACAAGTTTTCTGCAAACAGAGAGCAGGTACATTTTATATATGCAAACGTGATAAGATATACATGGTACAAATATCTAATAAAGACAACAGGATTTGAAATTAAATCATAATTATTACAAATGTTCAGATTTTATATAACAAAATGTACATATGATGATGATGTTTGGTTTGTGGCGTGCTCAACTGCGCAGTTATCAGCGCCTGGAAAGGATGAGGACAACACAGACACCCAGTCATCTCAAGGCAGGTGAAAATCCCTGACCCCACAGGAAATCAAACCCGGGACCCTGTGCTCGGGACACGAGAACGCGACCACAAGACCACGAGCTGTGGACTAAAATGTACAGAGATTTCAATTTAGTTTGATATTAATATTCACTCAAACAGCATAAGCACTTACCGCTCAAGAATGATTACAATTTCACTTTGAATAAGTTCCCTTTGTGACACATTATAGAGCTCAACCGTTTTTTATACTGTATTGGCTGTTAATGTATGGCCCACAGTATGTTGTTTCTAGCTTAGGTCTTTGTCTGTAGTAGCAGCCTTCCTTTCTTTTACTATAATTTTTCTCTGACAGGAAGCTTATGAAAAGAGTGACATTCATGAAGAAGGAAAATGAGAGTGACTACTCAAGTAGATTACACTTTCAGCAATCAGTCCAACACACAGTTATTACACATAAAACCAATAACCTGCTGTTCATAATATATAATGTTACTCAGTCCATTTAACCATGTTCTCACTGATATGATGCCAAGCAGCTAGAACTGCTGGGTGACTGCTGAAATAATGTACAGTGCGGTTATGTGTTTGTTTCTGGGAGAGATTAAATGATTCTGCTTGGTAGGGGATAGTGCACACAACTTACAGACAGTTCCTAAATGTGTCATCTTTGTGATTTCAGTTGTGCTCTTACTAAAATATTGATTCTAGGATGAATGTCAAGAATTATGATGCAACTTTTTGCAAGATCCTACCAACATAGCCACACAAGTTTTATGTGACTGGAGTGAACACTGCAGTATCTGTCTAAATATCAATACGAGTGCAGATGATGAAACAGTTGATACCGTCAGGTGAGAGCAATCTGCAAGTGATGAGTATGTCATCAAGTAGTGTGTTGCAGGATGCACTTGTTTGCTAAATTTCATTTAATATTTCTCAAAGACTATTTAAATTTTATTGCATTCACAAATGTTTCTTATTTTTAAGTGGAATATTTTGACTCCTTACACATGTTGAACTTGGCATGGCATAACTTGGTTGTTTCCAAAGGCCACCAAGTATGGGTGAGCCTTCTCAGGAAGTTAATGGTTGTTATTTGTTGATGGTTTGTGCACTTCTAGCATTATGCACTATATGTTACAAAAATTGGTAAAATAATTAATGCTTTGAAGTACAGTATTGCATCCAAATAAATACATTATGAATTGCAATCTGAGTAGTTTGTGGCAGTCAGTGTAAATGTGGAAGTAAAACCTGTCCCATATCGTATTTGCAATACACTGATACTTTATGAAAAGCCAGATATGCAATGAATGTGTGACTCAAGTGCATTAATCCAAATTGACAAATCCATTCTCAATAACACACTAATTTAATTCTTTCTTCACTGTCACAATTCCACTCATGAACACGGGACACAAAATGCATTCATTAAATAACTCCTCGATGTCTATGCTTTTGGAAGGAACCTAGCAAACATCACATTCTTCATTCCAGACAAAACCACATAAAACAAATAAATAAAAATAATTGTAAATGGTTGTGTAATTAAACAACAGTTTTCCTTGTGGGCTGGTGAGGAAAAAAAATAGTTTGTCAAAAACATAAATTTAAATATCAAGTTTTGAAGCTTGTACAGGAAATTATTGAGTGACTTATTAATGACACTAACCAGGGTTGAAAACAGTGGCATCAAACTCTACTTGCAACAGGAGCTGTGTTTTCCTTATTGTTATCATGGTAAAATATTGATTGGTAGTAACAACTAAACATTGCTGCTTAGACAAATGGGCATATCAGTATTTTTTGCATTACCAGCAACACCACTGCATTTATAAAAAGCATAACAAGTATCCACAGGATGAAAATAATTATTTGATTACTACTCTTTTGGGAATACTAGACACCATTATTTTTCTGAAAATGAAGAACTGAACCCCCAGGATATGTCAAAGTACCACAGTCAAATCTGTCATAGGATGGAAGAATTGTAGATTTACTGGGGCACTGAGTAGCTGAAAGAGCATTTGTCACTTGACCATGTAACAGTATAGCTTTGTAAGAATGAATTGGTCCTAAATTTCGTAATATAATTTTGCAATATGCTATTGGTACCATAAAAATAAGGAAAAGTTACTGGAAGAGAACTGAACATATATTTATGAAACATAAATGTCAAATAAAACTCATAGAATACATAGTAACAAAATGAATTATAGAGTACACACAAGAGACAAAAACGGCGAAGTGTAATAATGGTACAATAAGAGAAAAAAATCAGAAATATTAGGTAACCGATGAATTCAGAGTGAGTAAGCCTTCTGACAAGTTACTTCTCATAAATGTTGCCATTTAGACAATGAAACAGTTCAAATTGGAATGCATGGTTCTAGCAAAATTATATAAATTTGTCCAGCAACTTTCCAAATAAGAAATTAGCTTGGCATGCATCAGTATTTTACAGAATAAGGCCAAATCATAAGAGGTACATTATACAAGAAAGATGAACATAGGAATGATTTTCGTAGGAATCACTGGTTGTATCAGGCATACAACAAGCATTATGTCTATTATATCAATCAATATTCGAGGCATACTGCATTAGACACAGAATGGAAATATTTTTTTGAGATTTAAGTAATTTGAATTTTTTTAGAATTTTTATATATTGGAGCTCCTGTTAGAAACTGAAAGAAGTTTAACAGCAAAGCAACAAATACCATGAACAAATGTATTCATTCCACAAACGTGTCATAAAAATACACAGTTAATCAGTGATGCATTCATAAACACAGTCTGTAAAGGTACAAGAAACCATAAACTAAAATTCATACCAGCCCTGATCAACCAAAAGCACAGTGAAGTTTTCCAAGTTACTATCTGCAGCAACCAATGAAAACTAAGCTGATATAATCCGCAAAACCTACAATTTTCACTGTAGTATTCAGTTTGCAATTGCATAATTAGTAATTTTGTAGCTGTGAATTAAGACATTTGAGGGATTATTAAATCCCTCACATAACCTACGTAAGAAGTAAATGATCATAATTACTTTGTCTTTTTATACCATAAAACACACACTCAGCTTTCTTTGAAACTGGGAGAACACACTACCAGTGAAGTCATATAAATTCAAGGACATAGAGGTATCATTTCTTAGATAAACTATACTAAATGATAGGACTACTAGTGCCTACAGAGCAAATTTTTGTTCCCTTTTTGAGAAATTCTCTATGTCATACTTTTCTACAGGTTTTAAGCGAACACACAAATAATGTTTTAAACTAATAAATCTTCATAAAGTGCATGCAAATGCAAAAAAGAAATAACTAATACTGGATGGTTATAATTGAAGTCCAGCTACTCACAGAGGTCCATTGTGGGCTGTAATTATCATATGGAAACGAAACTTGTAGGTATTCTAATGCATTAATATGGAACTGATTCATGCTGGGAAAAAATTAGTTCTAATTTTGGTTGCCAATTGCAAATTTGGTACTGTGAATACAAGAAAGACATATAGAAATGTTCCCATATGTAATGGATTAGGGATGAGACATGGACAGAAAAGGTCAAACAAGTGAGAAAGGCATAACATTGATTTTTATTATTAACCATCAGTTACACAACTCATTCAACATGAGGACTGGAGATGACTATGAGATGCTGCATCTGTCAAATGATGTGATCAACCGTTGCTCACCCCAGTTCCAGAGGAATCTGAGCAATTGTTTCCTGTATCCTGGACTTCATATCAGGTAGAGATCTACATCTATGTGATTACTCTGCTATTCACAATGATGTGTCTGGTAGAGGGTTCAATGAACCCCCTGAAGCTGTTTCTCTACTGTTCCACTCTCGAACAGCGTGTGGAAAAAGCGAGCTCTTAAATTTTTCTGTGTGAGCCCTGATTTCTCTTATTTTATTGTGATGATCATTCCTCCCTATGTAGGTGGGTGCCAACAGAATGTGTTCACATTCAGAGGAGAAAACTGGTGATTGAAATTTCATGAGAAGATCCCGTCGCAACGAAAAACGCCTTTGTTTTAACGATTGCCACTCCAATTCTCATATCATGTATCTCTGGTAAATGCATTCTTTTAGATATATGTCCAGAGCCAAAAGTCACACTTATTCAAATCAGGCAATCATGCAGACCATGCATCTGGAGAATCAGTGGAGATAACACATTCATGGAAGGTTGCATTAATCAGATCTTTTGGTGGGCAAGTAACATGAGGTGTTGCCCCATCTTGCATGAAAACAGTGGTTTCCACACAACTGCACTCTTCCAAAGCAGGAAACACATTCTGTATGAGGAGATCTTGACAATGTGCAGACATTGTGGTATGCCTGACAGGCCCTCTGAGTGTATTCTCTTCAAAGAGGAACAGACCGAGATTAAGCAATCACATATGATGAGTGCAGTGGCTCCTCATGCCCAACACTTGGTTTGACAGTGCCCCAAATTCAGCAATCCTGTGTATTCACTGCACTCTGTAATGTAAAATGTTCCTCATCACTCCATAGAATATTGCCTGGTCCCATGTCATCAGCTTTGATCCACTTGAGAAACTGAAGAGCAAATTCAGAACATTGCTGCAGATCATGATGTTTCAGTTGGCACACCATCTGGATCTTGTAGACCAAAAAACTTTCTATACTGTTGAGCATGGGATGGACAGTTCTCATGATACTGCATGAGCACTAGCATTACCTAGGGCACATGCTGCATGGTCAGTGACAGCAACAGTAACCTCATCAACAACTTATACAACGATACGGTGCCTTCCTCTTCAAGGTGCCACACCTAGCTCACCTGCATTTTTAAATTTCATTATCATCTTTAAACTGTTTAATGACATTGGGCTTATCCTCAGACCTTTCAGTCAACAATAATCTCTCAATGCAGCATTGTAATTTCTGCCTTTCACATAAAACAGTGTCACTAACAGCGCACAGTCTCTCTTTTTGATAGCCATACTGTTCACTCATGTTATGACTAGTCAAATGAGAGCATGGATGTCATACCATCATGCAAACAGTGCATAATGCCAGATTTGCACCTGGTAGCCAAATTGGAAGCAATTTTTTTCCAGTACAAATTGTTCTGCATTAATGCAGTAGCATATCTACTAAGTTTTGCTCTCATACAATAATGATGAATATGATTACAGCTCACACTGGACCTCTGTGAGTACCTGCACTTTAATTATAACCACTCAGAATGTATACAGGATGAAACCCATCTTAAAATGCAAATAATGGAAAATAATGTAAATAATGGAAACACATGCCACTAATATGAAAGAATTTAGATAACAGTGCCTTTACCTTATTAGGGACACCACTATCATTGCAGAAAACAACATGTAATGTCAAATGTGAAGCTTCATATGAGTTATTAACTATTAGTGACAATAAGAATACCTGCAGCTGCCAATTTAAATGCTACACAAGTGACAATGTTTTGCATTTTCTGTAATGTATGCAATGTGTGTGATGTGCAGTGCATAACAGTATGCCACAAGTGGTTGTGTGATCTATATTAACACACAATGCTCTTCTTGTGCTGCCATAGCTGTGGGTAGAAAAGAGAAGATGAATCTCATCTATTACCAACAAATAGTTCACTCCCAGTTTCAGTGCCAAAGGCACTGATAGTGCCTTTGACACAGATAGTGACCATTTCATAAATGTTAATTACAGGAAACCTTTGGTAGGTAATAAACTTGTGTATCTCAAGAGGCTATTGAAAACCATAAAAATATCAACTTTAATAGGCAATTTCAAAACAAGTGGTATACGGGCATTGCAACCAATTATGCTGTTGATGGGAGAATCAGTATTTTTTCAGTGGGTCTGTCTCATTATAAAGCAGTTTAAAAAACTGAATTACAGCTTAGTTATTTATGAGAAGTACATTAAAATTTCCACATTAATTTTAAGAGTTCAGAGTACTTGTATCAGCAATTTAGTGGACCAAAAGGTTAAACCAGATAGTCTTCCAATCAATAGTAGATACCTCAGTGAGTAACTGATGAATGAAACAAGAAACCACCATTGTCTATTTTTTCACATCTTCATTGTCTGTTTTTCACATCTTCACTGTAGTTTCTGTGCAACTTTGTTTCTGCTTTTTTGCCTACTAATTAAAGTGGATTGACTTTGTTCATGTAGTGTTAAGTCCTTATAATGTTACTGTTCACTAGGCCAAGGGCAAATATTCATAAATTTGAAGAAATTAAACATATGATAAATTTAAAAATTGGGAAAGTGTATGGAACTCTCAAGAGGCAACTGTACACACTCGAGTAAGTGTGTACAGTTGCCCCTTGTTATACTGTACCTTATGGATATTTACCTGAATATTTCTTCCTCCTCCTAAAATTAATTTCAGTTTTATCCTATTTACCTTTATCCACTCAGTTCTAATGGGACTGCGAGGCCAAGGTGGTAAATTTGTGCTTGGTCAACCCAGTAGGATGTGGAGGACGAGATTAGTGTTTAATGTCCATCAACAACAATGTCATTAGAGACGGATCACAAGCTTGGGTTAGAGAAGGATGGAGAAGGAAAGCAACTGTGGCCTTTTCAAGAAACCACCTGGCATTTGCCTTAAGTGATTGGGAGAAATCACAGAAAATCTAAATCAGGATGGCCAGATGCGGGTTGCCATTTGGTAGAAGAAGGATTTGGGTTAGCTTCCCCGTCAACAAGTTTATAAAGAAGATGCACATAGGTCTCATTCTTACTGAGCCTACTACAGAAATGAGTATCAGACTAACAAAGGTGCTGGTTACAGAGATCACCACACTGTCCCAAACAGTGAGAAAAAACAGTGTAAGCCTTTGCCCTCTAATACTCCAAGGGCTTTCATAGCCTGTAATGGAGATTGCTTTGCTTTGCTTTTTTGCTCTTAATTCTAAGTAGATTTGCACTGATCAGCCAGAACATCATGACCACATACCTAATAGCCAGTATGTCCACATTTTTTGACGGATAACAGCAGCAATGTGTCATGGCAAGGAAGAAATGAGGCCTTGGTAGGTTGCTGGAAGGAGTTGGCACCACAGCTGCATGCACAGGTCACCTAATGCCCACAAATTCTGGGGAGGGGGCATAAGGCTCTGATGCTATGTTCAATAACATCTCAGGTGTATTCGATTGGTTTCAAATCTGGTCAGTTGGGGGCCAGCACATCAATTATAAGTCAGTACTGTGTTCCTTGAACCATTCCACTGTACTCCTGGCCTTATGACATGGCGCATCCACTGCTGTCGGGAAATGTGATCCTCATAAAGGGGCATATGTGGTCTGCAACCAGTGTATGATACTCCTTGGTCATCATGGTGCCTTCCACAAGCTCCACTGGACCCATGAATGCCCACATGAATGTTACCCAGAGCATAATGGAGCCACCACCAGTTTGTCTCTGTCTCACAGTACAGGTGTCAACGAGGTGTTCCCCTGTAAGATGATGAATTCACACCCTCCCATTGGCATGATGAAGAAGATATTGGAATTCATCAGACCATGCAACAGTCTGCCACTGTGGCAACTCCAGTGCCAATGGTCACATACCCATTTCAGTTGTAGCTGCTGATGTCATGGTATTAACATTGGGACATTCATGAGTCATTGGGTGTGGAGACTCATCATTAGGAGTTTTCAGTGCATTGCATGTTCAGACAAGCTTGTACTCTGCCCAGCATTAAAGCCTGATGTTGGTTTCACCACAGTTTGCTGCCTGTCCTGTTTTACCAGTCTGTTCAGCCCTCGACATCTGACATCTATGAGGGATGGCCCCCAACGCCACTGATGTCTGGACTTGAAGACTTTCACCACAGCACTCCTCAAACACCCAACAAGTTGTTCAATTCCCTAAATGCTCATACCAAACCTCTGGGCCATCATCATCTGCCCTCAGTCAAACTCAGGTGAATCACAAACCTTCCTCATTCTACACAGAGGCAGCACACTCACTTATACTATATACATCATGTGTGTGCCTGAATAGCAGTCATTCCTCAGCATGTGATGCTACTGTCCCCTGGACAGGCTTATATCAATATGTGGTCATCATATTCTGGCTGATCAGAGTATCTCCCTACCATTATTATCATAATTTCTTTTTGAGAAATTACGTCAGAAAAACTGAGAAGAAATACCTGGTGGATGAAGTTCTACAGATTTATGACAGCTACTTAGCAAAAATTATTCTGTATGGAAAGCAGCAAAAACAGTGGGAATATATGAATCAACTTTGCAAAAATGGCTTAAAGTGACTAAAGGATCTCACATGTTGTTGATGTTTATGAAAGTTTTCACCCCTGTGCAGAAGAGAGAAATTGTAGAACACTGCAAAGAATTGGATCGTCATTTTCATGGGATGACTTTGAAATCACTCCACCATTATTTGTTCAGTTATGCAGAGTCCAGTCAAATCAAACACCCCTTTCCATAAGATAACAAAATGGCCAACAGAGATATGACAAAAACTTTCATTGAGAGTATCGCACAACATAAGCATAGTGAGGACTATGAGTTTCAACAGAATTCAAATAAATCATTAATTTGATAATTTGGAAAAGCAAATTCACACCTGATTACATATTCAACGTGGATGCAACTGGCATCCAAACTCTTCCACTTAAGCTGCCTGTAAAAGTAGCTTCTGTTAGGAAGAAGGAAATTGCCAAAGTGGTGACTGCTAACAAGGGATGTCCATCACTGTAACCTACTGCATGAGCATGTCAGGCAACCTTGTTCCACCTTTTCTTATTTTTGGACACAAGATGAAGAATTGACTTCTTATCAAAGATGGGGCATCAAGCTGTGATCCAACTCTTATTGATAGTGGGTACGTAAATGTTCCCACTTTTATCAAGTGGATTTTCCACTTTCAAAAATTTGCAAAACCATCTGAACAATATCCATTTCTTCTCACCATTGATACCCATGTTTCACACAGTCTTGAAGCACTGAACTTTTCCAAAGACAATAATATTCATCTTCTTACTCTTCGACCTTGCAGCAGCCACAAAGTCACAAGGCACACCCACATGATAAAGTTTTTTTCAAGCTTCTCTAACATCTCATCCTGATGAATCCAACACAATGTTTGAACTCACTGGGCTTTTCAATACTGCTTTCTCCACAACTGTGAATGTTGAATTAGCCATTAAAGGATTCAAGTCAACTGCCATATTGCTATTGAACATACAGATTTTCACAGAAGTATATTTCTTGCCATCAGAAATAAATGACCAGCAATTCAAGGGTGGAGAAGACCTAGGGTTGGTGTTAATTCCCCTATAGGCTCCAGTATTTTTCTGTCAGGTTGCACTACTTTCACCTCTAGCAAAGTTTAATGGATATGGCAACTTTGTTCAAATTACAAATTAAACAGTAGGTATGTTGTAAGCCATTATGAAAATCACAGGAAGCAAGAGCACAATTTCTCCTATAAGAATGTGTGTAATGCACTGTGGTGCTGAACTAATTTTTAGGTGATGACAGCTTTTGTTACATTTTGCTCAATGCTTCCTGCTGTGTGATAAGTTTTTGTCTTTACTTACATCATTGTTAGTGCACAATCAAGGTTTTTTACATTGTAGCACTGATTATTATAGGCTGCATTTGTGTTTACGCCACAAAAATGTGTCACTGGTTCCTTAAACAGAAGCATGGATTAGTTCTTCCTCCCTGTCTATCAAAAGAGAGCAGCATGTCTTTAATTATCTTGTCATTTTGACCTGTCCCAACAGTGAGAAGAAAAACCATTTGTTGTAACAACATTTAGATGATGCAAAAGTGAAAAGCAGTTATTCTGCATACTCCCACTCACTGATGAGTTATGGACTGACTTTTTTTTTTTTTTGAGAAAACTCAAGTATTTTCAGAGTACACAAATATATTACAGAAATTATATCTAGTGATAGTTGTAGAACAGTATGTAAAACATTTTCAAAAAAACTTGGTAGCTTGACAACTATTTCAAAATGTCATTAATGTCCTTCATTGTTACCATTATCTGCCTTTTCTGAAAAAAATTATAATAATGAAAATATGATTATAATACTAGGAAGAAAAGAAATAGCAAACTGAAAATAAGCCAAGTCTCACAACATTTAGTTACTATAACAAAATATTTTAAGCATAGTTATGACAGATATGAGATGATAATTTGCATGATTCAACACTAGTACCTTCAAATTCAGTGATCTCCAATGGTATCTGAAATGTATAGACACTGCATGGAATTTTTTTTTGTAATGGGTGCATGATCTGACATGGTATTGACATAAGTCATTATCATGCAACATTTTCTCACTTAGCGAGGTGTCTTCAGCTGATAATACACATTAACATCTTATTGGTTGTCTGTTGTGAGAGACTGTGTTGACACATTCAGGAAAAAGCCTCTTAGTGGTCAACACTGTAACTCTAAATGTTTGTTGACCTATATTTTATGTACTGGCAGTGGATGTTTACCACCAACAACATCTGTGATGTCAGGTGAACAACAGACATAAATTTAGTTAGATTTTCTGGATTGATGACATTATAGTAATCATTCTCAATGTGTAAAATAGTGAGATTTATTTGTTACAACACCAATGGGGACTCACGTTCACTGTGATAACAGGTAGCTGCCTCACTACTTTCTCAGTTGTAAGATCCATTTGGTTTTAGTTCAGAATATTTACTAGATTATCATTATTGGTTATGTCATACAACCAAACCTTTTCTTTTTTATTTATTATTTTTAATTGAGCGTATTGTATATGTCACAATGGGTCCATCCAGTACTAATATATAGTAGTTATTCTTCCTCCTTCAGTTGCACAGCTGTTTTCTTATATGAACTCTCCATAGCTCCAGTGTACATTATACCAAAACAGGGGGAGATCTCTCAACATTGGTGCTATTCTAAGTGCCTGACTTAGCAACTTACCATGACACTGGACACAGATTTCTTATTCAGCAATGAATACTTACAGGCTACACACTATTTTCATTTATTTTGCTGTCACATAGGTGATCTATTTGTTGTTTGATTTTTGATACATATGAGAAGCAACCAGGAATTGGAGTTGGTGCCATGGTTTAGGCGAATTTACTACCTATTCACTTATGAAACAATGATATTGACCATTCATGCAATTTTTAAAGTAAATTATGAAATTATCCTCAGAACAAATCTCATTTGACACATAAAAAATGATCTATTTTGTATTCTGATGGCCCATGAATAGGTACAGTTCAATGATATAAAGTAACTAAATTCTACCTGAGACGAAGAAGTCAGAATCTCTGCTATTCAGTGAGTTGTTACCTTTACTCCTTAAACTATTTATGTTCCATCAGGGCTTTCCATTTCCAAGTATTTGGTCCCTGACTTCAGATTCACCATTTGAAAAATATATGGACTCAACAGTTCCAGCAAAACTTTGTCACCTAGCAGTGCTGACAAAAACTGTCTCTATTAATTTTGCTCTTGTGGTAACTCCTGATAGTTGTTTCACATTATATGAACCACATTCAGGTGAAATTGAAACAATCTGTGTTTCAATGCATTATTCTGCTCTTCCATTAAGTTTCGGGTGTGCAGCCACAAGAAATCTCCTTCTTCTTCTAATATTTCGGCTGTATAACGTTCAGGCATCTTCAGAGTGAGCCACAAGACTGCCACTCCAGTGCTCGCTTCGTCATTCTGCTCTTGTTTAACAAACACTAACATCTGTAATATTCCATTACTGATACTAGCCAATGAAAAAATGCTAATTGCAAAACATAATGGAACCATTATGCAGACAATTTTGATTTCAGTCATCCTCTAACAGTCCCTCAAGCTGACAGTTTCCCTGAACAATTTCAAGTAGTTCCTGTTCATTCATCTTGAGCCATTACTATGTGTAAAAAATGCAGTATTCAAAATATGTGTTAGCAGAAGACACATTAAAGCCAAAAAATAACTTTCAAAACTGATGAATAATTATTATCCTGAACTGAAACATTATTCAACCATTGTGCTCTACATATTATGAAATCCATTACATGTTTCCCATTGTTTGTACCATAAAAAATAGTTACAGGTCAAATCATCTTTCTACAACCAAAGAGGCCTTTATAATCATTATAGAATGGAATGAGAAGGATGCAGTTTGATAACAATGAAAGAAAAAATCATGGTCAACAGTGTGAAATCTCATCACAAACAGCATATTCAAAACTGAAATATTCAATTATAAGTAAATGCTTGAAAATCATACTTCAAGGACATGTCCACCATTAAGTTGAAGTTTTAAATTTCCATTTAAAAAATCATTCATACTGGAGGATTGTACAGACATGCCATCATTTGACCATCGCACAGACTCCCATATGAAGGACATAGACATATGTAGCCCTGGTGTGCAAAAGCAACTGAGAGAGTTTAAAACATATAAGTTGCCAGGTCAAGGTGGAATCTCAATTTATTTTTGCAGAGACTATTCTGTGGCATTGGCCCTTTACTTAGCTTAAATCCATTGTGAATCTCTCATCTAGTGCTAGATCTCATGTGACTGAATAATAGCACAGGTTACCACTGTATATAAAAAAGGTAAAAGAGCTGACCTGCAAAATTACAGATCAATATCCACAACATTGGTTTGCTGCAGAATTCAAGAGCATATTCTAAGTTTGAATACAAGAAATTTTCTTGAGCAGGAAGAGCTTCTGTCCATAAAACAGCATGGATTTAGAAAGTGTCATTCAAGTGAAACTCAGCTTTCCCTTTCCTTGGAATATATCCTGTGAACCACAGATAAAGGGAAATAGTCAGGTTCCATATTCCTAGGTTTGTGGATAGTGTTTGATACAGTGGCACACTACAGACTGTTAATGAAGGTCCGAGCGTGCAGAATAGGTTTTGTGATATGTGGGTGGTTGAAAGATTTCTTAAGTAATAGAACACAGTACATTGTTGTGGATGGCAAGTGTTCATCAGAGACAAGGGTATCATCAAGAGCACCCCAGGGAAACGTGATAGGACCACTCTTGTTTTCTATACACATAAATGATCTGAGGGCATAGGGTAAGCAGCAATGTGTGACTGCTTGCTGACAGTGCTGTAGTGTATGGAAAAGTATCATTGAGTAAATGTAGGAGGATACAGGATAACTTTGACAGAATTTCTATTTGGTGTTACAAATGGTGGCTTGCTCTAAATGTAGAAAAAATGTAGGTTAATGCAGATAAGTAGGAAAAACAATCCTGTAATTTTCACTACAGTATTCGTGGTGTGCTGTATGACACAGCCACATCTATTAAATATCCAATGAAATTATCAAATGAAAATATCAAATGAAATGAACACATAAGGTCTGCAGTAGAGAAGGTGAATGGTAGACTTTGGTTTATTGGAGAATTCTATGAAAGTGTAGCTTATCAATAAAGGAGACCACATATAGAATACTATTAGTGTGATCCATTCTTGAGCACTGCTTGAGTGTTTGGGATCCTCACCAGATGAGATTAAAGTAAGACATCAAAGCAGTTCAGAGGTGTGCTGCTAGATTTGTTACTGGAAGTTTGATCAACTTGCAAAAAAAAAAAAAAAAAAAAAAAAAAAAAAAAAAAAAAACTTTGTGAACTTGAATGGGAATCCCTGGAGGGAAGATATTATATTCCTGAAACAGTATTGAGAAAATTTAGAGAACCAGCATTTGGAGCTGACTGCAGAATAATTACTACACTGGCAATGTACATTTCACATAAGGACCACAAATATAAGAGACATTAGGGCTCATTTGAAGGCATATAGATATTCTTTCCCCCTCACTTCATTTGTGAGTGGAACAGGAAAGAAATTACTAGTAGAGGTACAAGGTGCCCTCCACCATGCACTGTATGGTGGCTTGCAGAGTATTTATGTATACTTCTTAGGAAGGTGGAATGTCCAACAAAACAATTTCGCTTAGCAATTTAACAAAATAAGGAAGCAAGATTTTGCTTAAAGTTGGCAAAAAGAATTGAGTATTAATCAGAATTGCGAAAGCTTTCAAGTCATCATTGTGCGATAGTGAAAGTGATTTCCATTACAAAGTTAGAAAGTGATGAACATTTGAGAATATCATGAATAATACCATTCTAGTAGGTTACTTTATTAATGAGGTGAGAAAATACTATTCAAAATACATAATTAAAAGATAATAGGTAACAGACGACCATACAGTTAAGGCATTGCGTCATCAGCAGGTAAATAAACAAGACTGAGGATGTGCCTAGGAACCACAAACATTTTCACGTGTACAATGAGTTGTTATCTTTACTACCTCCATTATTTATACTGGTTATCCTAAGAGGAATGGTCAATATTCAGGTATATGATAGGAATGAGTCTTCAAAGCAAAAACGTCCAGTAAACATGAACTCTGAAATGCATACTCTAACGCTATGAGCACTACTTCATCTTCAGTACTGTGAAACAAATCTCTTCTACTACAAAGTCTTTGCTTTTCATGATTTGGGAGGTGGTAGTATGGGAAAAAAAGGAAAAATTGTGTAGTAAATATGGACTCTAAGATGCATACCTTAGGAGATATGAGAACTTGTACAGCAGAAGAGATGTCTTTTGCAACATTGAAGATGAATAAGTGCTCATAGCCCTTACAGTATGCACTTTACAGCCCATGTTTACTAATTATTTTTTCTTGTATTGGTCCATACTACATCCTCTCAAAATATGGAAAGCAAAGAGCTTGCAGCAGAAGATAATGATGAAAACTGATCACAGTTCTTAAGGCATGCATTTTAGAGCCCTTTTTAATACACATTTTTGCTTCATATGATTATTCTTGTCATATCCCTGAATAGGCTTACTGACAATTCCTCCTAGGACACCCTGTATTTGAGCAAGGACTTTCGCCACTTTAGATATAGGGTGTCAATTATTGAACTATATGAAAAAAAATACATAAATTAGTTACCAGCTAAGGCATGTACACACTTTATTCAACATGTAAACATCACTACAAATATTCAGGTTTAGGTTATGACATGTTCAATATACCTGCCATCATTGGCAATGATGTGGCACAGACAAATAGCAAAATTCTGCATGATCTGCTGAAGTGTCAAAACATTGATGCTGTCGATGACCTCATGAATGGCTGTTTTCAGCTCAGCAATGGTTTTGGGTTTATTGATGTACACCTTACCTTTAATATAGCCCCACAAGAAGCAGTTACATGTGTTCAGATCCAGAGAATATGGTGGCCAATCTAGGACCATGGCAGTGGCCTCTGGGTACCCTAGAGCCAGAATGCGGTCCCCAAAGTGATCCTACAGGAAAACAAACACCTTCCTGCTTTGATGGGGTTGAGCTCCGTCTTGCATGAACCACATCTTCTCGAAATTAGGGTCACTTCGGACAATGGGGACGTCATCTTCCAAAACCTTCATGTACCATTTGATAGTCACCATGCCATCAAGGAATATCACACTGATTATACCATGACTGGACATTGCACACCACACAGTCACTCGTTGAGAGTAAAAAGACTTCTCAATCATGAAACGCAGATTCTCAGTCCTCCAAATGCATCAATTTTGCTTATTGATGAAGTCATCCAAATGAAAGTGGGCTTCATTGCTAAACCAAACCATATTCATGTAAAAATTCCCATCATGCCACGGGGCCAACCATGCAGTTTGAAAGCCGTAACGCAAACCGTTCAGAAGTTATGACAATTATATTTCATATAGTTCAATAATTGTCACCCTGTAAGTAATGCTAAGCTGTTTTCAAATTTTTAATTTAATTTGTCAGTTTACAGATACAATTATGCTAGCAGAAATTGCAAAATGAACTTCTCAAAATAAGTGGGATAGAAATACCATATTTGACTGGGAGACTGTTACAGGGCAGTAGAGCCATTTACTTAAAGCATCATCCAGTGGAAGTAATAGGAATAAAGTACTGATCATGGAAGCTCTGAGCACGCAACAGTTGTACCTGATCTGCAGAAGCAAGTATCTGTTGTTTTGAGCATTGCACTGTATTAGTAATCACTGCAGACATGCCAGGCTCGTGTTGATCATCACAGCTTATGCAACAGACGAATTTCATTTTAAGTTTTATTGTAAGCCCATGGGAGGCTGGATGGACATCCTGAAGAATCATCCAACACTTTGGACATGAGATGTTGTCTTTATATCAGTCCTGGTGCTAGTGGTTCAAGGGAGGTACACATACATGTTGTACTGGTTCTGGACATCATAAAAACTAATGATTCCTGGACTGCCACATCATGTGACCAGTCACTGTTCACAGCACAACAGCAGCAGCACAATAAGAACTATTGTTGTTCCCAGACTATAAAGTGGGAGTCATCAGGAACTCTTTGTTGGTAACTGAGGAATGAACGATGGTGCCATTTACCAATCTACTTCTTCCATCTCTTCACCATGCAGCCAAGATCCACAGCTATAGCAAAACATGTGAACACTTCATTTGGCAATAAATTGTATTTTTTTTCCTACGAAGTATTATTAAATGATGTATGTATTTATTGGTAATGAAAATGAAATGAGTGTATGGCATCATTGGCCAGGAGGCCCCATTTGGGGAAGTTCGGCCGCCAAGTTCAAGTCTTATTTCAGCCGACGCCACACTGGGCGACTTGCGTGCTGGTGATCAGGATGAAATGATGATGAGGACAACACAACACCCAGTCCACGAGTGGAGAAAATCTCCAAACCGTTGGGGAAACAAACCCAGGCCCACTGCACGGGAGGCAAGCATGTTACCAGCCAGCTAAGCAGGTGGACTGTACTGGTAATGTATCTAAGGAAGTAACATAAAAGGTTATGGTATGCACTCTGGTGATGACAGAGAGTAATTGACTGAAAGTTGATGTGTTCAGCTACTTTTCATTCAATAACTACTTCAAAAATATTTCACATTTTCATCAACTAAATAATGTAATTCCATGAAATTAAAATAAAAACAACCTTCTATTACTTAAGTTTAATATCAAACTGAAGTATACATCATGATCTCTGTTCTGTCACTTACATGCTCTAAAGAAGCAACAGAATCTATTAGCTTGAAGAGTATTTGAATTACATATCATAACAGATTAATTGTTTATGAAATATATTATCCCATTTCTCAGCTACATCAATAAAATATCAAAATAGGTGTATCCCCATCCTACAACATTTATATGAAAGTGAGATGTAAGCACTACTGCTAGATGAGTGACATGAATAAGATAGAGTGAATTTAGATAGAAAGGGTGATTTATTTTCAACGGCAGAAAAATGACAGTAAATAAATAGTTAACAAATACTCAGAAGTTTTAAAATCAGTAGTTCATTCACAGAGGCTAATGTGGAAAGAAGCAGAAACGAAAACCTGGTACATGTGATCATAATTGCGTGAGCAGTGTACTGTAAATGAATTATCAGGCTACTTTATTGAAATGTCTGCTGTGATCTTTGTTTTGTGCTGTTCTTAACTTAATATTATGCATCTTATGCTTGACATTATGTCATTTTTATATGTTCTCCCATTATTTCTTTCCTTTTATAATAAACAGAAATAACTATTCTGACAGCTTAAGACCATGAGAAACATTAGCAATTTTCTGCTGTTGTCACTGTGATTTTAATTGTTGGTGGGCACAGCCCTTTATCTATCTAGGTCTAGCTGTTTTTTCTGTATGAAAGGACCAAAAAGTGAGATACACATGAACACTAAAAGGAATTTTAACAAAGCTACAGCTACTTATGTTTCTTGTTCCGGCATTTCCTTTGCTAATACCACTACCAACACTATCACATCACCCCCACCTCCATGACTTGCACATTAAGTATTAAATACAATGTTTGAACTTTTACTCAATTTTTTTAGAAACAAACAAATTTGTAATGAAATGCCATTATAATGACAATACCATTTTCTCGCAGTGACCCAGGATCTAAAAAAACTTGATGGAAGGTCTTACGTTCCAAGCTAATGACGGGTAGATTTTTTCATACCACAGGTTACATTAATCACAGAATTTTGGTGTAGCTCTTCCATTTATTTCTGTGAAATATTTCTTAATTTACTATAATATATGTGAGGTTATGGTTCTGGGGGAACCATAATTTATAAGGGGCAATCAAACTGTTTCCATTTGAAGCCCGTACAGTCCAGAATAGGCATGCCAATCAGGTAAAATCACTGTGAGCATTGAGGAAATCAACCCCATATCACACCAGGTTGAAGATACACCATGTCCTGCTGAAGAAGTCCATAGCTTCCTGCTGCACATGCTTGTCTGACAGGAATTGTCGACCCTTTAAGGTCTTTTTCAGGAGGCCGAAGGTGTGATAATTATATGGAGAGAGATCAGGGCTATAGGGTGGCTGCTTGTGTGTCTCCCACTTGAGTTGGCTGACCTCCCAGATTGATGAGCATCTTGTGTTGAATGACGACCAGCACGGAACTTGGCACACTGGTTTCTGACAGACATGCTGCCCCAGGCACATTCTTCATTGTTTATTCTTCAGCAGCCAAGAAAAGAATAACAGCATTTTGGTCCTAATTGGAGCCGTTTGGTGTTGCCACAGTTCACTTTTCTGCATTTATTACATGTACATTGGAAAGACATGAATGCCATGGCACTTATCTCTTGCCTATATGATGGTGCTTATATACCCATATTGGAATTGTGCTAATTGCATACATGCTGAACAGGACCCTCAAATGGAATCTTTTTGACTGCCCCTTATATAAATTCATTCATTTCATAGATATAGTGATTTTGTTCCCTATGCATAGCTGACATTTGACTTTGTGAAAAAGTACAGAACTATTTGTTGTAGCAGAATATAATATAAACCTTGTTTCTGTATAAAGTACTATTTTTATAAGAGCTCATAACAAATGTATACCTGACATTTGATAGTGAATGACATTAACACCACTGATATTAAAACTAATAAGTTGAATTAGCTAGAATATACAAATTATACACTGGTGACCCAAAACATTATGACCTCCTGCTTAATAGCTTGTTCGTTTGTCTTTGGAATGAAATACACAACTGATTCTGTGCCCCAGGGATCCGACAGTTTGTGGTAGGTTTGTCGAGGTATGTAGCATTAGATGTCTGTGCACAAGTCACATAATTCACATAAATAATGTTCCGCTGATATGAGTGTGTGGTGACAGTGACCCAGATGGGTTCCATAGGATTTACATCCTGCCAATTTGGTTGCCAAGACATCAGTGTGAGTTCAAAATACTGCTCCTCAAGCCACTGTAGCATGGTTCTGGCTCTGCGATATGGACAATTATACTGCTGAAAGATGAGATCACTGTCGGGAAGCATACCAAGCGTGAAGGGATGTAGGTGGTATGCAGCTGTCAGCATGTCTTCGATAACTATCACAGGTCTCACATCAGCACAGGAGTATGTCTCCCATGGCATAATACTGCTCTCACCAGCCTGTGTCAGTGGCGTGCTGCATGTTTTGAGCCACCATTCTCATCAATGGTGGCATTTGTGGAGAGGACCACCAACCTAGTGTTACAAAAATGTGATGCCCCTGAAGAGCCAACGCATTTCCATTGATTTCTAGTTGAATCCTGATGGTCCTGTGCTCACTACAATCATAATTGACAATGTCGTTGGGTCAATATGTGAGCATATAGGGGTGGTCTGCTGCAGAGTGCCATGTGCAACAATGTATGACGATCAGTGTGGTCCGAAACACTTGTGCATGCACCGTGTGCTCTTTTGGCAGATATGCCGGATCTATCCTACATTACAGAGAAGACAAGCCTCCAAACCCCCTGTTCTGTGAAGAGTCATGAATGTCCAACCATTTAGCATCTAGTGGTAGTTTCACTGTCCTTCTACTGCTCACGACAGTAGCACATGAGCATTTGACCAGTTTTGCAGATACTTGTTCACAGCTCATATCTTCACTAGAGTGATCCCCCATCCTTGACTGCTCCTCTTACATACCTTTCTTATCTTGTCACAGGTCTGCAATGCCACCACACAGCATCTAATGTTGCAGTGGGCAGTGGTCATACATAATGTTTTGGCTGATCAGTGTAGTCCATCTTCTGTAGCCATTCTGAAATATTTCTGTAAAAACAGGATATCTAAAAAATTTTCTATATTTTACGTACTTTATATTTAAATAAAAGTTTGATAATTGTGGTATACTGAGCTGAAAATGATAGATCATGAATTTCTTTATGATATACTTTCATTCTTAATTTCTGGAATATTTTCTGCTTATGAGCTAGATGTTTTATTTTTAATTTTTTTAGATAAATGCGAACCTCCTGTAAAATTGTTGCTTCAACTTACCAGATTACTTTGAGTTCTACAGATCACAGTGCATTAGTATGTTTGTTATGAAAAATGCAACTGATCAATAAGCATGCTGATTACTGCAATTTTACAAACTGCTACTCCAAAATCAATAGTTCTTTTAAATAAACTCATGCATAGGTTAACAGTACCATAATATTCCGCAAAACAATAATGGAAAAATGTATATGAATATAAAATAATTGTTTTGGTGTACAGTAACTCATTTTCAGTCACCTGAGAACTTTCACAGAATCATGTATTTGCTACAAATGTTTTAAATATATTTTTATAAATTGAAAATGAATGTTGTAACAGCCATACCAATAAAAAATAAAGTTGCCTGTCTTAATTACTTGCTGCTGAAGAAACATTTTATTTTTCACTGAAGAACAGTGCTTATTGTCTGTCACATGTTGCAATCTCAATTACAGATATCTTCTGCAGTTGATGAGTTCTCTAGTGTCAAGGTTTCAAGACTGCACCCAAGAAGGAAGGAACCAATAATAGGTTTTACTACTTGTTGACAATGATTTTGTTAGAGATGGAGCACAAGTTCAGATTGTTTTTCTAAGAATGAGGAAGGACATTGGCCATTCCCTTTCACAGGAACCATTGAGCATTTTCTTGGAGCAATTTAGGGAAATCATGGAAAACCTAAATCTGGATGGCCAAATGCAGATTTGAACCATTGTCCTCCTAAATGGGAGTCCAGTGTGTTAACGACTACACCACTTTATGCAGTTTGACTGTAGTCACGTATCATCTCTTGTTTGATGCTGAATGAAGATCATTAATTTGCTACATTTTGTTGAGGCAGTTCATATTATTTAGTCAGATTGGAAAATACCCAATATATTTATCTCATTTTGTCAGAGGAGTGTAACTGATATAAACTAGTTACAGATTATCTCAGCGGGTGAGAGCACTGCTATAATGTTTTCCTGTGCAGAACAAATCTTCCCCTATGTAGCATAGTATGCACTGTTATGAAACTTCCTAATTGATTAAAACTTAGTGCCAGATCTGGACTTGAACCTGCAACCTTGTCTTTCATAGGTAATGCTATTATTTACTGAATTATCTAGGCATGATTCATGATGCTTCATTCCTGTCAATAGACCTACTCCTCTCCTGCCCCTAGGACGAGTCTAAGCCTTTTTTCGTGATATTCCTTCTTGCAGGCATGCTAGTCTCAAAATGTGTGTGTGACAGCTTCTATGAAGTTTGGAAAGTGTGAGGAAGGAAATGGAAGAATTGAAGCTTTGAAGGTGGATTGTGAGTCATGTGGATAGCTCAGCCGTTAAAAGTATTGCTTGTGAAAGGCAAAGTTCTGGGTGTTGAATCCTGGTCTAGCATACAGTTTTAATCTCTAAAAAAGTCTCTTCCTGTAGAGTTTGTTCACTGAGTCTCTTCAACATAATTGTTAAATGCTACACTAGACTGTAGGATCATCATATTAAAACATGGTGAGCTCACTGAAATTACTTACAAATCTATTTATTGTTGATAGTGTAGCACTCTGGGCACAAATACTTAAGTTTAACATCTGAATTATATTCCTGTAAGACTTCATATGGTGACAGTATGGTTACACAGTCTCACAATGTCATGACTGCATATCCGATGGACGATTAAATGCAGCAGTTGCGATACTATCTCTGCAACTGTTAGTTAAGAAACCAAGACATTCATATGCAGGTTTTGTTTTTAAACATTAAGGAATAAAAACACCAAGAGGAAGAAATAATTAGATAACTAAAAAATACTGCATCACTTTGATTTTCATGGATTTTTATCTTGCACTATTTTGTTCTGGATCACAGAAAAAATAGGAAGTCTCATCACTAGTGTCAAAATTGTCTAAAGCATTCTTAGCGCACTCAATAATAGATATCATATCTTGACAAGACTCAATTAGACCATCTGTTTACTTTGGTAATAAGGCAAATCTTCCACACATCTTCCAAATGTTCACATTTTCTTGCAAGATAACCAAAAACACTTGTTTCTGAGGACTTCATCTTTCTGCCATTGCCTATAATCTTTTATTTTTCAATATAAAATTGCAATTTTGGTATTTCTGTTAAGCCATTGACAGTGACCTACATGAAAAATATCCATCCATTATACAAAAATCATCATCAAATATCTCAATGTTTGTTGAAATGCATTATACAAACATTGAGATATTCAATTATGATGTCTGTATAATGGCCAGATTTTTTTACTTATGCTAAGGCACTATTTTATACACATGGTTTTAAGTGCATTCATTTTAATTAGTAACATACTCAGGGAATGAGCATAAGGGATCTGATGCACAAATCAAGAGTCACCATTCCAGGCAAGATATAGGGGAAATGGTTTGCTGCTGTCTTCTTCTGACCTGTTATGAACTGTCAAGTGTGTATCTGTGCCATGTGGATGACTGTCATGAGAGGTTGAAGAGTGCAGTGTTGGGTTTGCATTGTTGTGGATGAAATGAAGGACGAGGGTGAAACCCAGTGCTAGCACATAGCCCATTCCTCTCGACAGACACCAAGGGCTCCAATGAACACAAGTTGTGAGCACAGTTTTCTCAATGATATGAGTTGCTGTTGGCTGAGATTTTTATGATTCTTCACTGACTTCTGGCCTTTCTCAGAACTATTTGTGTTAGTCAAGTATGGCTGTTGAACTCAATGCTGTCACATAGTGTGTCTCTTAAATCACTTCAAATTTCTATCACTGAAATATCAGCAACAAAGGAAATTTTTATTGCTTCTCACTGTGAAACACACAATGAATTTCCACACACTTCTACAACAATAGGGTTCAAACTCTATAATTCAACAACTGTCTAATAAATGGGGTAATGGGAGAGCAGGCAAAAATCATTCTACAACAACACGTACACTGAGGCGGCAAACATTATGGGACAGCAATATACTCATATACAGATGGTGGTAGTAACATGTATGAAAGGTATGAAAAGGCAGTGCATTGGCAGAGCTGTTATTTGTACTCATGTGATTCATGTGGAAATTATTCCGATCTGATTATGGCCACAAAATGGGAATTAATACATTTTGAATGCAAAATGGTAGTAGGAGCTAGATGCATGGGATGTTCAATTTCAGAAATCAGTAGAGAATTCAATATTCTGAGAGCCAGAGTGTCAAGAGTATGTCAAGAATACAAAATTTCAAGAAATACCTCTCACCATAGACAATGCAGTCACTGATAGCTTTCACTTAATGACTGTGAGCAGTAACATTTCCATGGTGTTATCAGTGCATGAAATAACCACAAAAATCAATGTGGGATGTACGATGGATGTATCCATTAAAACAGTGCAGCAAAATTTGGCACTAATGGGCTAAGGCAACAGATGACCAACATGAGTGCATTTGATAACAGCATGAGATCGCCCTGCTGTGCCTTTCCTGGGCTCATGACCATATCCATTGTACCCTATATGACTGGAAAACTGTGACCTGGTCAGATGAGTCCCAATTTCAGTTAGTAAGAGCTGATCGTAGGGTTCAAGTGTTGCAAAGGCCCCACAAAACTATGAGTCCAAGTTGTCAACAAAGTACAGTGCAAGCTGATGGTGGCTCCATAATGGTGTGAGCTATGTTTATATGGAATGGACTGGGTTCTCTGGTCAAACTAAACTAATCATTGACTGGAGATGGTTATATTCAGCTACTTGGAGGCCATTTGCAGTCATTCATGGACTTCATTTTCCCAAACAATGACAGATTTTTTACAGCTGGCAATGCACTATGTCACCAGGCCACAACTATTTGCAACTGGTTTGAAGAACTTTCTGGACAATCTAAGCAAATGATTTGGCCACACAGATCACCCAACATGAATCCCAATGAACATTTATGGGACATAATCAAGAGCTCAATTTCTGCACAAAATCATGCACTGGCAACACTTTTACAATGATTAATAACTACAGAGGCGGCATGGCTCAATATTTCTGCATGGGTCTTCCAACATTGTGTTGTGTCATACCACGTCAAGTTGTTGCACTACACCAGGCAAATGAAGGTTCCACATGATATTAGGAGGTATCCCATGACTTTTGGCACCTTGTGTACATTGTTATGTATATGTACATACATACTATGCAGGTTAATGTGCTTGTATCATTGCTAATCATTAACTTTCCTGTTACACTCATCAATGGAGGAATTATTGCCTGTATGCCTCTGTATGTGACATAATCTCCCTCACTTATCAGTCCTGATAATCCTTCTGTGGGATGAATTTTAGTGATAGTACAATCAGACTGCAATCTGTCTCAGTTCTGGCAACATATGAACTACACACTATAGTTGCACTATGTCACATCAAGATTTCAGATAATTGTAAAATTTTGTATGATGTAAATAAAAACTAATTTCTTAAAAGGAATGAAAGAAACTGGTGTAATCATATAGTTGAATAATAACCTAATGGGAAAAATCATGTTTCAAGTAATACTGTATTTCTAGTGATTCAGCATTTGTAAAAAAAAAAAAAAAAAAAAAAAAAAAAAAAAAAAAAAGACTCCAAGATAGAAATATTTATTGAAATAACTACATTTCTATCTGGTTCATTATAACAGAGAAATTCAAAAAAGTGAATATATGGCACATTATTTAATGCTCGTAATCTATAATTCTAAAGGGAAAACATGAAATCAAGAAAGAATCTTTACAGATATTACCTAGTCCATATCATTTACTGTTGAAACAACAGAGGAATAACTGGTGTGTATGATCAAATGAAAGAAAGCAAATATTATAATATGTTCTTTACATCACTTTTTCCTATAATACAGGGTGATAAAAAAGTCGGTATAAATTTGAAAACTTAATAAACCGCGGAATAATGTAGATAGAGAGGTAAAAATTGACACACATGCTTGGAATGACATGAGGTTTTATTAGAACAAAAAAAAAAAAAAAAAAAGTTCACAAAATGTCCAACAGATGGCGCTGGACAGCAAAACTGCTACTGTGACGGGTGAGAGGTACGCCGATATGTTACAGAATCACATCATCCCTAGCCTGGCTGATAAACACCTGCTCAAATGTACGATGTTTATGCAGGATGGCGCTCCACCCCATATTGCTAGATGCGTGAAATATCTCTAGCGCTTGTCGTTTGGTGATGATTGTGTGCTCAGCTGCCACTTTCGTCATGCTTGGCCTGCCAGGTCCTCAGACCTCAGTCTGTGCGATTATTGGCTTTGGGGTTACATGAAGTCGCAAGTGTATCGTGATTGACCGACATCTCTAGGGATGCTGAAAGTCAACATCTGACGCCAATGCCTCACCATAACTCCAAAAATGCTTTACAGTGCTGTTCACAACATTATTCCTCGACTACAGCTATTGTTGAGGAATGATGGTGGACATATTGAGCATTTCCTGTAAATAATATCATCTTTGCTTCATCTTACTTTGTTATGCTAATTATTGCTATTCTGATCAGATGAAGTGCCATCTGTCGGGCATTTTTTGAACACTGTGTTTTTTTGGTTCTAATAAAACCCCATGTCATTCCAGGCATGTGTGCCAATTTGTACCTCTCTATCTACACTATTCCGTGATTTATTCAGTTTTCAAATTTATACTGACATTTTGATCACCCGGTACATGCCATTACTACAATTTATAGTTCTGATATATAAAAAAACTAAAACTCCTCCTGAACAGGCCATGAAGGCCCAATGGTACTGACCAGCTGCTGTGTCAACCTCAGCCCACAGGCGTCACTGGATGTTAATTAGGGGGACATGTGGTCAGCACACTGCTCTCCCGGCCATATGTCAGTTCCCGAGACCAGAGCCACTAATTCTCAATCCAGTAGCTCCTCAGTGCGCCTCACAAGGGCTGAGTGCACCCCACTTGCCAACAGCACTTGACAGACCGGATGGTCTCCCATCCAAGTGCTAGCCCAGCTCGACAGTGCTTAACATCGGTGATCTGACGGGAACCGGTGTTACCACTGTTAGGTCTGATATATATGTCCCCATATATATAGAGCATGCTTAATCATCAGTCTATGGCTTTCTAGATTACTGTTAGATGCTGATCCCATGTCTTGTAGTAGTCTACCTTTCTTTTAGTAGACATCATGTGCCAATACAAATGTTTTTGCAAATCCTTCATTCTCCTACTGCACCACATAGCTATTAGAATTAAATTTAAGTTTAATTACTACAATGATTTTGTTAATGATTTGCATTTAGCATAAGTGTTTACACTACTGGCTGCATTCCACATTTTCATTAATATTCAATGTTTGTCACTTTTAATATTTTGGTTGCAGCATTACTACTTGTAATTCAAATTGTCTTCTAGATTAATTATTTGATGTGGAGGTTTCTCATTTTCAGAATAGCTGTATTTGACTCAATTTTCCCCTCCATACTTTTAAGTGCCAATGACAATGTTCTCCCATTTCCAAAATATGTGTAAAGATGCTTTTGCTCAGATTTTTAGTGTTATATAGTTCTGCCCATCAGGAGCCACTTCACTTGAGTTACACTATATCCACCTTGATCTCTCTCTATTTCTCTCTCTCTCTCTCTCTCTCTCTCTCTCACACACACACACACACACACACACACTCTCTCTCTCTCTCTCAAAAATCGCACAACTCAGTTATTACCAGGATACATTTTACATTTTCTATCTTACATTTGCTAGCTGTAAAGGATAGCAAAACATCTATTTAAACAGTATTATCATCTCTCTACTCTCTCATGTGCTAATAACAACATATGTTTATTCTGTAACTAAAAATATGTAATTTTTGTATTGGAAACATTACTGATCTAAGTTACTTGAACTGGTTCAGACTGATGCTTATCTATGTTAAAGTTTTTGCATATAAAAATAAAAGAAAGGCCAGGAACATAATTTATAAAGCAGCAATAGAAGATAAAGTATTCTTGTGCTGCTAGGTGCAATCACTGGTTAAACATCTGAGAGCTGTTGGCCAAGTTTGTATTCCACCATTAATGTCTAGCCATCCTAACTTTGATAATTTTATATCTCCATCTGATATATAGTCTGCGACCTCATGAGAGCTATTTTCCACACACTGCAGGACTTAATTTTTATGAGAATTGTTACTTACAAGTTTAAATTCAGTATTTTTTTGTAGGTGCTTTCTCGCAGATCATGTTTGAGGAGACTTAGGGTCAACAGATTGACAGCACAATGACCCAGACTGCAGCCATTTATTAGTGCCATACACCGATCACTGAGTTCTGAGCAATGACCATCACCAGACATCGACCTGTCTGCTCAGCAGCAGCGAGACATTTCCACACCAAACTTCCACAAGTCAACAGCCTGAGACACTGACCAACATTCAGGAAGCATCTGCTGCTTAACCCACTACTGGCTGGCAACAGCCAGACCTCTGTCATTGTTCCGTGTTCGAGGTATTTCTGCATGATACACGGCTGCTTCCACATTGTCAGTCCTGGACAGCAGTAATTGATCACCTAGGACTAGTCCGTCATTATTAACACAGCTAGGCTGCAACATTCAGTCTGTGGCAGTCAATGCTGTACTTATGATGCAGTTACCACCCCATCTCTGAGATGAGAACCATTCATCAATGACTAACAGCAAGGGCTCCTGACAGCCAACCCCCCAACGCTGTCTTCACAACACCTCTGACAGATGTACCTGCCACTGCCTATTGGTCTGAGATGTGAATGGATGGCTACCCAGACCTATGCTGCTGGGGAACTGCCATCACTTGACACAGTGTCACAGCCTAAAGTCCAGAGTTCTTCTCCCTGTGTGGAGCTGTCTCTCATCACAGCACTACGATATCACTGGCTACAATGTAAGGTGCCTTAACTTTCTTGCTGATGACCACTTACTCTGAGCTGAGGTCTGGGACCACAGCACTGACTCAGTGCCCTGAGTGCCGACAATGCCAAGCTCACCACACCACCTTGTGTGTATGCTGCAGACTATTTGCTATGCTTACCTCAATTGTAGTGCTGAGACGAAATATTACGAGACATCGCGAAGCCATGTCTGAGCTTAATGCACCCCCATATAACTGTTCACAACAGATCAAAACATAAATAACTATTTGTTCACTAATTGCTTCTCTGCAGCCTGTTACAATGTCTTCCTGTCTCCCTCACCATCATATGAGCCCAGAATGCCCCATGTGGGAGTCAACCAGCACCAAGCCAGCTCCCACCACCTACTGGTCATTGCACACTCCAACTTGCTACATTTGCATTACAAACAGTAAATCCAGTTAAATTGATTTTCAACAGCAAAAAAAATTGAAAATATGCAAGTATTGTTTCAGAAATTATTAATTTAAGTTAAATATGCAATTACTTACACCTGGTACTGAGTGTATAAGCAGACAATTTTTAATGTGGCAGTTTGATATAAATTTGAGGGAGAAAATATATATTGATTCCTGGCAAAATTTCAGCATAAAATACTCCTAAGCTTCAAATTACTGCCTGTGTACTGTATTGCTGATAATCAGTTCTTGATTTCAACACAAATTAGTACCTAGAACAGGGTTCTGCAGTGATGCCATAAGAAAAGTAACTTCTGAAATTAACAAAAGACTTACTCTTCAACAAATCCTTGACTGTATGTCGATAACAAGGTTCATGTTACAACATTAAAAGAAAATGTAAGAAAAGGACTATTATACACATACCTGTATAAAGACGACTCACAGCACTTGCCATACTGTATGTATAGTCTCATTACAACTTAGCCATTTATCCTCATATTCAGAAGGATGGAGTATGCTGTGTCCAGCTATCCTGATTTAGATTTTCCATGGATTTCCTAAACCATTTCACGCAAATAGTGGGATGGCTCCTTCATTAAGGCCATGGCAATGGCCTACAAATCCATACTTATCTATTCTGTGTGCAAGTGTTTATTGAGCTATTTATTTTCATAGTATTATGATGACAAATCTTGTATCATTGTGAGATGATACCTTAATGAGTACATCAACTTAAGTCACATAACATATGCTTGTATTGAAGATTAGTTGTGTATACATCCAAAGATAATGACAGGGTTACCATATCTTATCGTTCTGTACACTACATGACTCCTGGAAAAACTATGAGACAGTCAGTTTTTCTGTGGAATTAGTACAAGCAAGCTTTTCTGTGAATGTACTGTAAGTAAATAATGTAAAAGTAAATTATGCTTTTTCAAGAAAGAAGAGTTAATGAAACAAACTGCACTGAGAGAAACAACAATCTGATTCCAGCAGCAAATAAAATTGAAACAAAAATAAATGTTGCAAACTCAATAATAACAATATTCATAACAGTGAAGAGATAACTACTTGCATGGTCTTTTTATGTCACAAACTACTATGTTTTACAAAGAGAAGAATATTAACTCTTTGGTGATTGATGTAGAAACTAGAGTACTTGGAAAGCAGAAATAACAGAAGGGACTCGATGTATTATAGAGGCTCTGAAAATATCTCACAGCACGACCAAGTAAAAATGTTGTTTTAAATTGGAAACAATGTCACAGCTCATGTGCACAGAGCATATATTAATAAATTCTCTAGTAATTGCCACTTCTCATAGTGTGATTGCTATGAAATAAATGTGGGAAAGTCAATAATAACAATATTTATAACAGGGGAGAGATAACTACTTACATGGTAATCACTAATATAGCAGGTGGTTATAGGTAAGTATGGTTACTCATGGAAGTGCAGTGCAATGAAACTTGGTAGGTATGGTATTACATTAATGGAGAACAGATTTACCACTGGGAAAAAATTAGTTGCAATTTTCACACAGGCCATATGAAAAGTGGATGTATGACAACACAGAAATTAAAAAAGGTAAAAGCTCACATACCTTTATGCTGGCTGCTCTATGGGATATCTTAGACTAAGTATGATTTTGATATCATAATTTTGTTAGATATTGCATAATGTTTTTGGTATTTATATTAGCCTATCATCTGAAGAATTATAGCATTGTGGTTCCTGAGACAGAAGTAACAATAAAAAGAACTCTTTGGCCAAACTGTGTTTCATTATGTATAGGGAAGAAACTTAAACTTAGTTTACTTTCATGTAGTATGGAACTAATAAGACTCAGTCACATACTCAGAGCCTGTAGTGTGCTATTTTTAATGAGTAATACACAGGGTACTGATATATTTTGTGTTATTGTAATGAGCACGACCAGAAATAAATAAATATGATTAAACTTAATGCTGCCACGTTGTTTGCTCACGTTAGAAATCCTCAGGAAGGTTATAAGTCTTAAGGCCTCAACATTGCATTTGGGTGGTATGGGGTTGAAACCCTCATTCAGCCATTTGGATTAACATTTTCCATGGTTTCCATAAAGCAGATGTTTCCTTTGTGAAGTATACAACTGATTTCCTTTCCCATTTCTTGTCCCAGCAGAGCTCATGTTTCATATCCAATTATTTCATTGTCACAGCTCAGTGAAATATCATTCCTACAATATGAAATAATGTGCGTAACCCTGTAAACTGTCATCTTTTGAAGAGTTTTCTATGTCATATCAGTTGCCACCGCCTTTGTGAAATATAAGTGTTACAGCCCTTAGTGTATGTGAGTGAACTGAATACTTTTAGACTGTAGTATTACATTTTAGTTGTTGATAACAATGAGGGAGAGAAAGATGCAATAGCATAAAACTTGGTGTCATCATGTGGTGTCATCTTGAAAAATGAGCTGACATGTCTATTGCATTCACTATATGGATGTGGTAGGCTGGGTTGACTAATAAACCTCTCCATCGTTTCTCATGGAATATGGACATGAAACACTGTTGACCATAATACCTAATATGATGCTTATACTACAGCACATGGTTTGTAGTTATTGTCTGTTAGTGGCCACTGATGGATGAGAAGCACATAATATCCTGTTGAACAGGTATAGTGAAAAAGATTTGCTGCAGTGTTTTGTAAAATATTTGAGCATCATAGGCACCATGCAGTAAGACCAAATGACTTGCCTTGTTGTAAATCTGGAGTTCCTGCAAGTTATAACAGTAGTTATTGGCATCTGTAGCCCATAGTGACAAAATGAAATCTTACCAGTTACTTGTCTGGTTTCAGAATGCATGCTCAGACATGGATTTGAATTGTCAGTTCCACTAACTGTCAGTTTGTGAGTTGACAAACGTCGTACTGGTGACATACTTCATTTATCTTGGATTAAAATAATGACAGCATATGCATTATATGACCAAAATGTTCTTGCATATATTATGTGGCCTTATATTGGACAAATGTTGTGGTGAGCTTCACATATCTGTAAGTTGTAAGTAAGTGACTCAGTAGCAAATGCTAAATTTCATAAAGTGTGGACTGTAAAATCATACCCATTCTACAATATACTGCTGGGCCTTCACTAAAAAATAAAATAAAATAAAAAATAATAATAAATGAAAATAAAAAAATAAAAAATGTCACTTTTTGCTTGGAAAGTGAAAGGCTTGTATCTTCTATGGTACAAGATAACATTTTGACTGGGTTTCTACCAGTACAAAGATTTCAACATCTGCTAGACACAAAAATAAACAAGTGATAAGTGATGTTTCATGCTGCAGCAAGATAATAAATGAAAATACAGGACTGCTGGCCTATATCTTCATCAATCTTGGCTATTAAAAACAGATGATGTCATCAACAATAACTGCTACGTCTCTGAATCTGTAGAAGTTACCGCAGTAGTAAATGCAATTTCAGATTATTTGCTGATTCCAGTGTTATCTATGAAGAAGGGTGATATGACATGATTTCTAATAATATCCAGTCATTTCTTGAGAAAAGTGCCTATTAGATCTTAATTAAGTGAAATTTGAAATAGTAAACTTTATGAAGTATACATATGTAGCACAGGTAGTTGCTAAATTATTCACAACAAAATTGAATTGCAACAGACAGTTATCTGCACGTACATGGAATGAGAATGAGTGAAGAACTACAAAACTGGCCCAGTTCTTGTTATATCCATTGGCAGGTTTTGCTTTATTGGCAAAACACTTAGAAACTGCAGTTTGTATTAATACAGTGGAATACTACTGATGTTTGTGGGGACTTCATTAGGTTGAATTAGGAGGGGACATTGAATGTAAGCAGTGTAAGACAACCCGAGTGATCTTAGACAGCTCTACTGGGGACACTTTCAATGAGATGTCTGAATGTGTGTGGAGGAATGGTGGTGCATTCTTCCTCAGGAGCCAAAGCCAGAAAAGATAGTGACATTGGATGCTATGGTCTGAAACAAAGTAAATGTTGTAACTCATCCCAAAGGTTTTCTGTTGGGTTCTGGTCAGGATTCTGGGCAGGCCAGTCCATTTCAGGAAAGTTATAGCCACAAATCATTGCATCACAGATGTTGCTTTATGACAGCATACACTGTCATAGTGATGCAAAGAATCATCATCTCCTAACTGTTCTTTTACTGTAAGCAATACACAATTCTGTAAAATGTGTAAATATCCTTCTGAATTTAGTGTTTTCTTAACTGCAATAAATGGTCCACATCCTAACCACAAAAGACACCCCCATATTGAAACACCACCGCCTCTGCGCTTCACTTTTGGCACCACATGTGAGGCAGGTAACGTTCTCCAGGCATTTGCCAAACCCGAACACTTCCATCTGATTGCCACAGCATATGGTGTGATACATCACTAGAAATCACTAATTTCTAGTCATCCACTGTACAGTGCCATTGTTCTTTACACCACATCAAGTGTCCTTAGCACTGACTAGAGGAATGTGTGGCTACTCGACCATTGTACCCCGTCCTTTTTAACTCCATACACATAGTCATTGTGCTAGGTAGACTGCTCGTATTTTGGAACTCACAAAGGATTCCTTTCGCTGGTTTCTTGCTTCTTTTTTACTTTATTTACAACCACCCTCCGCAATGATCCATGGATATCAGTGAATGATGTCTACTTGTTGTTAGTTTAGCTATGGCTGCTTGCTCACGTTTCTCCTTCACGATCAGATAAACAACAGCCTACGTAGATAGCTTCAGAAGTGTTGAAATGTCACTGATGGATTTGTTACTCAAGTGACATCCAGTAACTAGTTCACATTCGAAGTCAATGAGCACTCCTGACGACCCATTCTGCTGTTAGTACTTTTCTGCTGACAACACTCTTTTTATATTGGCGGGTCTGCCTCTTGTGACATTAAAGGCCAATTTTGCATTGCATAGGTATGTCCGGATACTTTTGATGAGATAGTGAACCACTTTATTTCTAAAGATATAGTTGTATTAGTCTTAAAATTTTATGGTACGTCTCATTGCTCCTAGTTTTTGGCCCACCACTGAATGTCTTCCTTTACATACACTGTGATCAAAAGTACCCGGACACCTGGCTGAAAATGACTTATAAGCTCGTGGCGCCCTCCATAGGTAATGCTGGAATTCAGTATGGTGTTGGTCCACCCTTAGCCTTGATGATAGCTTCCACTCTCGCAGACATACGTTCAATCAGGTGCTGGAGGGTTTCTTGCGGAATGGCAGCCCATTCTTCACGGAGTGCTGCACTGAGGAGAGGTATCGACGTTGGTCGGTGACTACTGGCACTAAGTCGGCGTTGCAAAACATCCAAAAGATGTTCTACAGAATTCATGTCAGGACTCTGTGCAGGCCAGTCCATTACAAGGATGTTGTTGTCCTGTAACCACTCCTCCATAAGCCGTGCATTATGAACAGGTGCTCGATCGTGTTGAAAGATGCAGTCGCCATCGCCAAATTGCTCTTCAACAGTGGGAAGCAAGAAGGAACTTAAAACATCAATGTAGGCCCGTGTTGTGATAGAGCCACGCAAAACAACTAGGAGTGTAAGCCCCCTCCATGAGAAACACGACCACACCATAACACCATCGCCTCCGAATTTTACTGTTGGGCTGGCAGATGACGTTCACTGGGCATTCGCCATACCCACACCCTGCCATCGGATCGCCACATTGTGTAGCGTGATTCGTCACTCCACACAACGTTTTTCCACTGTTCAATCGTTCAATGTTTGCGCTCCTTACACCAAGCGAGGCGTCGTTTAGTATTTACCGGCGTGATGTGTGGCTTATGAGCAGCCGCTTGACCATGAAATCCAAGTTTTCTCACCTCCCGCCTAACTGTCATAGTACTTTCAGTGGATCCTGATACAGTTTGGAATTCCTGTGTTATGGTCTGGATAGATGTCTGCCTATTACACATTACGACCCTCTTCAACTGTCGGCAGTCTCTGTCAGTCAACAGACGAGGACAGCTTGTAAGCATTTGTGTTGTACGCGTCCCTTCACGTTTCTACTTCTATCACATCGGAAACAGTGGACTTAGGGATGTTTAGGAGTGTGGAAATCTCGCGTACAGACATATGACACAAGTGACACCCAATCACCTGACCACGTTCGAAGTCCGTGAGTTCCGCGGAGCGCCCCATTCTGCTCTCTCACGATGTCCAATGACTGCTGAGGTCTCTGATATGGAGTACCTGGCAGCAGGTGGCAGCACAATGCACCTAATATGGAAAACGTATGGTTTTGGGGGTGTTCGCGTACTTTTGATCACACACTGTACGTGAATCACAGAATTCTACAGTTGATAGGAACGATGCTCTTCTTTTCATCGTCTGTGGAAACAAATGACACTGATAATGTAATGCGGCTAACTGTTTGTGTTTTTCATAGAAGTATATGTGATTTTTTAAGTAATTTAAATGCGTTGAACTACTAATTCTTACAAACAAACCACCCAGTGTTATCTCCAATGCTACGTGGAGATTATTAAACTGTTTCAACGCGCCTACTGCAATATTCCGCTTTGCTTACTAACAGTCTTAGATGGTTCTGCTGGACGAATACAGTGTATGAATAAGAAACATCCCTAATCTTCCCACGTATAGATGTCCTCGAGTAAGGGCACACAGTAAAAGAGGCGAACGCGCGTCGCGGTCGTGTAAGTGATTTCTTCCCTTTTTCGCCGGGGCGTGGATGGTCGACGGCGCAACACGGCGCTCGCTACATTATTGAGAGTGACCGAATTGCTGCTGAAACTTTCAGCTCAGCACCTCGCGCCTCTCTGTTGATCGGGTACACTTCTTGCACCTTCCAATGACACACGTCGATTGTCACTTCCAAACCGAACTATGTGAACTATGTGTCCTGGCAGAGACATCCGACATACTGGGATCTAAATATTACCTGCTCCCTGAAGAGTCATATTGACATACAGAACAAATTGTCGGTTTCTCGCTAATTACAATGACATATGGGCCATGAACGACAGGAATATTCAAACAAACTGTACAGGAATATGCATCGAATTTTATGTACAAAGAGAGTACGCGAGCAGCACGGTTCAATACACTGGTGTGCAAAACTTAAGGACATAAGTAACATTTGCATGTTGTGACAAGTAACATGGCACGTTGAAACTTGGACTATACACAGAAAAATCTGCTACAGTATGGTAAGAAGGTAAGTGAAAGAAGTACTCAATGAGACGAAAAAAAATCATATTTTTATTCATAGACAAAAATCACACTGAAGTCACCGCAATTTATGATGCTCCCATGGACATTACAAACGCAGGGCATGGGTCTTAATACGGTGTCTAATGACCATGGACAGCAATTCATGCTCTGCAACGTGCTTCCATGCTAGCCAGAAGGTTGGTAACCAGCTCTTGTGGTAGGGCGTTCGATTACTTCAGCAGCCCAATTGATAACTGTTGGATGGTCGTGGTGCGGACGTGCAGCAGTACGTCACCTCAACGCAGCCCACACGTGCTCGATGGGATTTAAGTCAGGGAAACGGGCAAGCCAGTTCATTCGCCGAATCTCCTTTCGTTTCAAGAGCTTCTCCACTTACGCTTTTCGATGCGATCGATCACTGTCATCCTTAAAAATGAAGTCAGGGCCGAATGGACCCCTGATAAGACTCCCATTGGGCCAGTACGTCACAGTAACGTTGGCTGGTGGGTGGACCATGTTCAAAGATTTGGAAGTAAGTACGCTCATGCTATATTACGCCTCCCCACACTGTAACACCTGGACAATCAAAACGATCATATTCGACAATGGTCCGGGGTGCATTACATACCCCCCAAAAGGCGAGAGGTAGGAACAGGTAATGAACCCAGTCAGCAGTCAACCTTATTGTGTGGGCTGCATTGGGGTGACGAATTTCAGCACGTCCACATGCACCAATGACCACCAAGCAGTTGCCAACTGGGCTGCTGAAGTAATCGAACGCCCTACCACAAGTGGCTAGCATGGAAGCACGTTGCAGAGCAAAAAAAAAAAAAAAAAAAAAAAAAAAAAAAAAAAAAAAAAAAAAAAAAGCTCTGAGCACTATGGGACTCAACTGCTGTGGTTATCAGTCCCCTAGAACTACTTAAACCTAACTAACCTAAGGACATCACACACATCCATGCCCGAGGCAGGATTCGAACCTGCGACCGTAGCAGTCGCACGGTTCCGGACTGCGCGCCTAGAACCGCGAGACCACCGCGGCCGGCCGTTGCAGAGCATGAACTGTCATTAGACACCCTATTAAGAACCATGCCCTGCGTTTTTAACGTACAGGGGAGAGTCATATATCACAATAATTCCAGTGCAGTTATTATCTTTGAATAAAAATATCGTTTTTATTGTTCTCTTTGAGTAATTCTTTCAGTTACCGTCTGTACTAAACTGCAGCAGTTCTTTTTGTGCATGGTCCAAATTTCATCGAGCTATGTTACTTGGCAGTGACACATCATTAGAATGTTACTTTCGTCAACATGTTTTGCACACTTGTGAATATAAGAACAACACGAAGTTTCTCACTAGACATAAAAGTAACTCAGGCAGTCTGAAGTCCCTTGTACATGGAGATCATTACAGTTATAGCATAAACTCAATTACACGAGGACCGGGCGACCTTGTTGAAGGAACCACAAAGGCATTAGCCTGTAGTGACTGAGAGAAGTTAAGGTAAAGCTAAGTTAGTAAATTAGGATGGTCGGTTTAGGGTTTTGAATTCCGATCTTCCCGCTAACCCCTCACCGGTCGAGGTAGTGTAGTAATGAGACACTCATCTCGCATTCAGCCATACAAATTAACATTTTACGGGCTTTCCATAAATCGCTCAATGTATATACCGGAACGGTTTCTGTGGAACAGAGCTGTTTATTCTCTGTAATACACTACTGGCCATTAAAATTGCTACACCACGAGGATGACGTGCTACAGACGCGAAATTTAACCGAAAGGAAGAAGATGCTGTGATATGCAAATGATTAGCTTTGCAGAGCATTCACATAAGGTTGGCGCCGGTGGCGACACCTACAACGTGCTGACATGAGGAAAGTTTCCAACAGATTTCCCATACACAAACAGCAGTTGACCGGCGTTGCCTGGTGAAACGTTGTGTGATGCCTCATGTAAGGAGGAGAAATGCGTACCATCACGTTTCCGTCATTGATAAAGGTCGGATTGTAGCCTATCGCGATTGCGGTTTATCGTATCGCGACATTGCTGCTCGCGTTGGTCGAGATCCAATGACTGTTAGCAGAATATGGAATTGGTGGGTTCAGGAGGGTAATACGGGACGCTGGTCTGGATCCCATCGGCCTCGTATCACTAGCAGTCGAGATGACAGGCATCTTATCCGCATGGCTGAAACGGATCGTGCAGCCACGTCTCGATCCCTGAGTCAACAGATGGGGACGTTTGCAAGTCAACAACCATCTGCACGAACAGTTCGACGACGTTTGCAGCAGCATGGACTATCAGCTCTGAGACCACGGCTGCGGTTACCCTTGACGCTGCATCACAGACAGGAGCGCCTGCGATGGTGTACTCAACGACAAACCTGGGTGCACGAATGGCAAAACGTCATTTTTTCGGATGAATCCAGGTTCTGTTTAGAGCATCATGATGGTCGCATCCGTGTTTGGCGACATCGCGGTGAACGCACATTGGAAGCGTGTATTCGTCATCGCCATACTGGCGTATGACCCGGCGTGATGGTATGGGGTGCCATTGATTACATGTCTCGATCACCTCTTGTTCGCATTGACGGCACTTTGAACAGAGGACGTTACATTTCAGATGTGTTACGACCCGTGGCTGTACCCTTCATTCGATTCCTGCGAAACCCTACATTTCAGCAGGATAATGCACGACCGTGTGTTGCAAGTCCTGTACGGGCCTTTCTGGATGCAGAAAATGTGCGACTGGTGTCCTGGCCAGCACATTCTCCAGATCTCTCACCAATTGAAAACGTCTGGTCAATGGTGGCCTAGCAATTGGCTCGTCACAATACGCCAGTCACTACTCTTGATGAAGTATGGTATCGTGTTGAAGCTGCATGGGCTGCTGTACGTGTACACGCCATCCAAGCTCAGTTTGACTCAATGTCCAGGCGTATCAAGGCCGTTATTACGGCCAGAGGTGGTTGTTCTGGGTAATTATTTTTCAGGATCTATGCACCTAAATTGCTTGAAAATGTAATCACATGTCAGTTGTAGTATAATATATTTGTCCAATGAATACCCGTGAATCATCTGCATTTCTTCTTGGTGTAGCAATTTTAATGGCCAGTAGTGTGTGTCGCTCCGGACAGCGGTGGTATACCAGCCTGAACGTCGCTCGCCATACGGCCCGACAACCAGGAGTGATGATCTGGAGTTCATTTCATAGCAGCACCTCTTTCGGTTAACATCTGCGGCGCCCTCACAGCACAGTAGTGCCGGCCGGCCGAAGTGGCCGTGCGGTTCTAGGCGCTACAGTCTGGAGCCGCGAGACCGCTACGGTCGCAGGTTCGAATCGTGCCTCTGGCATGGATGTGTGTGATGTCCTTAGGTTAGTTAGGTTTAAGTAGCTCTAAGTTCTAGGGGACTGATGACCTAAGAAGTTGAGTCCCATAGTGCTCAGAGCCATTTGAACCATTTGAATCTACGTTCCGTTTTGTTGCTCTTCATGGCAAGCCATCCTGGGCTTATATTTCAGCAAGATAATGCCTGGCCATAGACGGCGAGAGTTTCTACTGCTTGTATTTGTGCTTGCCAAACCTACCTTGCCCAGCTAGGTCGCCGGATCTGTCCTGAATTAACGTTTGGAGAATTACGAGGAGGGCCCACCAACAAGCTAGGGATTTTGAGAATCTAGCGCCCTAGTTGGACAGAATAGGGCACGATATCCCACAGGAGGACGCTTATCAACTTTATCAATGAATGCCAAACCGGACAACTACGTCCGTAACGGCCAGTGGTGGACCAACGTGTTTTGACTTGCTCAATTCGTGAAGCTCTTTCTCTCGACTACATCATCAATCATCAATTAATCAAATTGTAATCACTTGTTTGGATGTACATGGGCATCACACCTATTTCCGTCCCATTCGGATAATTCGTTCGTGGAGTGCCGGATTCTTTTTTATACTGTATATCGGTTTGGTTTTAGTTATGTCATGTCTTTCCAATCCTATCTCTTTAGGTATGTTATCTGCTTTAGGTTTTGTATTGTCTTTGTAGATTTCAGTAATATATCTAGGTCGAAATTGTTTTTTCATGTACATATTGTAGTGCTGTAATTTCATTCTTTTATTGCTTGTTCTTGTAGAAGTAAATTTATGATTCTATTGATCATCGATTTAAAGTATGCATATTTATGCGACCTACAGTGACAAGAATTTTTGTCTGTGATTGCAAGTTTTCTGTAAATTTCAAATTTGTGTTGGTTATTATCATTGCTCATATTGAGGTGTAAGATCTGTTGTGTTCTGATTCTATTATAAATTTTATTTTTCGGTGCAGCTCGTAGTAAACTTAAGTAATCAATAAAAAATAAAAAAATTGCAACTAATTTTGTCAAAACTATAAAGAAGATGTCACCTTATGTTAGCTGCGGGCGTAGCAGAGAAGTTATTTACTACAGCCATTCCTTCCTAAGAAGGTAAGTATTTGCGCCTAGCGTTACCTTTTACTCTTGTTATAACGTTTAATCTTCGGGGGCGACTTGTCACTATTCCAATACAATCAAGGCAGAATATGTTTCCCTCCGACTGACGCACAGAGTGGACCGGTTTGGCATGGAGCTGACGTTCTTGTTATTTATTTACTTCTTATTGGAATTTTGCCATTGCCATATAGACAGACGTCACACTTACAAAGTATTATTATTAATAAATATTCTACTTCATATTTAATTAACTACAGTAGCTTACTTCAGCAAGTATTGGATCAAATCGGCATTGGTTCATTCAAGGGAACCAGCCCGGCATTAGCCTAGGCTGATTGAGATAGGCCACAATAAACCTACATCATCAGCAACAATTTACAAATGGTTCAAATGGCTCTGAGCACTATGGGACTCAACTGCTGTGGTCATTAGTCCCCTAGAACTTAGAACTAGTTAAACCTAACTAACCTAAGGACATCACACACATCCATGCCCGAGGCAGGATTCGAACCTGCGACCGGAGCGGTCTCGCGGTTCCAGACTGCAGCGCCAGAACCGCGCGGCCACTTCGGCCGGCAACAATTTACAGAAACCACGAGACACCCAATTGTCGGTAGCTGGAAAGGGATCTTAGCGTCGGTCGTCTAGAACGTGTGACCACTGCACAATGTTTCTCGATAACGCTCGAGTTTATACGAAATACGTTCTGTGTGGTCGACGAGTTTCGAGATGGCCTGTTCTGCAAAGTCATCCGATTTTCTTCGAATCTCGATGCAATGTCTTCGCTTTGTGGATAGTAGTGTTTTATTAATTACACAGAAAAGGCCCAACTCTAAACTATTGCCATAGTACAGTAAGTTTACCATTGCCATTAATGCATTCACGAACAGTTCTGGTCATTGTGCCATCGACCAAAATAAAAGTTAGAATACAAACCAGATAGTCAGTTTCAGAGTAGTCAGACCCACCGAATTTCACTGTCGACAAAATACACTCAGAAACATCGTTCGACTGGTCTCCACCAGCTCCACATGCGAGCTTCTCAGTATTACATTTTGTACCGTGGATCATCACTGCATAAAACCTTGTTCCGCTGCTCCGTAGTCCAGAGACGGAATTAATTGCAAAGTTTTTTGTGACGTCATATAAAGAGCGATCAAAAAGTTTCCATTTGAGGGCGCTGCTGCAGCGCATATGCAATTTAGTGCGATCCCGATGCGGGTATGTAAGCATCGACATGTAGGCAGGGGATTAGTGTGGCATTCGTGTCTTTCCGACGTGCGTGTAGTAAATGCGGAAACGTGCACTATGACGATGTTATTACCAGTTACGGACTTCACGCAGTCGGATACGGTGTTTTACCACTGGAGTATCTTCAAACTGGTGCGTCGGTGGAGTGATTTCCTCAGAGCTCACGGTGATTTTGCCGGTTTCCAAACCGAGTCTGGACTGCACGCCCTTCGAATGGAAACTTTTTGAGTGTCCCTTTTACATTCGTGCTTGTTATGAGCGAGGGCGCGAGGATGGGGCGTGGTATGAGAGAACGGACTGAATGGTGATTTATATTAAAAGCCTTTCGACGTGGTGGGCCTTTGTACAGCAGAATTTATCATCCATTAAAATGGTCTCAGATTTTGTAGGAATGAGACAGCCAACGTGAATGGTCTCAGAGTGACACGCGTGGAATCTTCAAATCGATGTAAGCGTATGATGTTTTTACACCCAAAAACGGAAAATGTTACCCCATGAAAACCTTGACCTTATGCGGCCAAATTGATGATTTCGTCTTGCAGTGTCGATGGGTTCAAAATGGTTCAAATGGCTCTAAGCACTGTGGGACTTAACATATAAGGTCATCAGTCCCCTAGACTTAGAACTACTTAAACCTAACTAACGTAAGGACATGCCACACATCCATGCCCGAGGCAGGATTCGAACCTGCGACCGTAGGAGCAGCGCGGTTCCGGACTAAAGCGCCTAGAACCGCTCGGCCGCAGCGGCCGGCTTGTCGATGGGCCATTTTCATTTTAACTTTGCTGTATGCGAGCTTATTTTTGCGTTTTCTATACAGAATAATGGCGTTACTAAAGATGAAGAATGGATTTTGCACATGATGGTTACTGGGTATGTTTAACGTTAATGGAACTTTGCAGACTGAGATAGCAACGTAACATGCACAGAAGCGTAATCGTCCTAAAGGGCGGAAGTTAGTCTACGCCAGCTGTATGTGAACTGTGTAAGCTTCGTCCGCCTGCTTAGCTGGGTGGTAACGTGCTCGCCACCCACGCAAGCGGGCCCGGGTTCGATTAACGGTCAGGTTGGAGATTTTCTCCCCCCGGGGACAGGGTGTTGTGTTGTTCTCGTTATCATTTCATCCTCATCCCCGGCGCGCAAGTCGCCCAGTGTGGCGTCCAATGAAATAAGACTTGCACTTGGCGGCCGAACTTCCCCGAATAGGGGCCTCCTGGCCAACGATGCCATACGCTCATTTCCATTTTTTTTTGTGTAAACTTCTACCTGTAATCGTATTTTAACTGTTTCTGTTTCGTATTTTCCGTATGGTGGACAGCCCCACACTTGCCTAAATGAGAGTGGAAAACGACCTACAAACCATACTCAGGCTGGCTGGTGCACCAGCCATGGTCGTTTATCTGGCGCGCGGATATGATCCAGGTCTGGCTAACTTTCTTGTTTCGCAAGCCAGAGCGGAACGCGTTACGCTATATGACGAGGTTCGAAGCAAGCGTCTGCAGTATAGATAAGCAACTGATGTTTCAACGCTAATCACGTATTAGTTTATTTATGCAATTGTTATATTAACGCGGAAAATACCGCTATTATTTTCTTAAATTAACGAAATATGCGTGTTTTGTGAAAGTACATTACTGTGTGCGTGCTTCAAGAAACATCTGACCAAGCTCATCCATCGACCAGAGAAGATCATGACGAAGGAGAGGCAGCATTTGACGATGACTCACGAGCACCTTAACTAAAGCTTTACGTTATGTATTCTCTGTTTATATCGAGAGAGGACTTACTTTTGAGGATCGTCAAGAATCGTTTAGCCTTGAAGCAATTACTATAGGTGAACTAAATGCTGAGGAAATATTCCGACTAGTGAATGAATATATCATCGCGAAGAATAAAGAGATGATACTAAACTATAAGTTGATTGGCGAGGGACAATATTTTCGTCGGTGAATTTTATGATGTTATCAGCAACATTATACTGATATTGACAGTCTAATTTTGGTGATGAAGAAGAGGTCGGTGATTCTTTCGATCCAGATCTGACAGATTCCATCCCATTGGATTAAAAGACCAGAACAGTTTTCTTAGTTGATAGGTTCCCAAATTATTGTATGAAATCTCTTCAACGAGTGGACTCTCTCGCTTGATGAAAAATGATAGTGTAAGAAACTGAAAGATAACGACGAATAAAGAGGAACAAGAGCCGAGAGACTCTGTACTATTGACCCGATAACTCTTGAAAATTTCAAGGAATCACAGCCTGGCAAAAAGTCAGAAAAAGCATCAAACAAACGTCGGCCGAAGAACCCGAGATAGAAGTTAACAGGCAATTTGTCAATCTCAAAGCTGTAACTAGAAAGTTACAAGGCATACGTTACAACACTGAGCAATGGCAATCGTTTTCCACGTCTGTAAAAAACATTCTTTTTGAAGTTAAGGGTGATAGGAATTATGGTACAGCTGTTGTATTCACAGACAAGCCTTTTTCATTGTATACAAGGAACAGGAGACGTGTAAATGCTAATGAAAGAGTTAATATTTGGGTTAAGATTGATGGTGTACTAACAAAATACATAAAAGTACAAGGAGATGTGACTGTATACTATGCTCTCTTTTTTTTAATTTTGATGAAAATTTCAAGAAATAATACGAAATCCTGGTAGGAAAAATTAGAAAACTAATTAGAGAAAACAAGGTAGTGAGTCTTGAAGAAACTGATCAAAAAACAAAGAGATTTCTGGCTCAAACACTATTGCTGATCAGTAATGACAGACTGAAGTTCACCATCGATAATGATGAAACGGGATATACTTATGATTCGATGCATAAACTCAATTTGGCCTTATAGAGACTGAAAACCGCGATGCTATTGAGAATTTGTCCGGTGTAATTCACAGCAGAGCTCTTTGACATCTTTTGGAAGATTGCTGTTATATGTAATTGTATATTTGCAAGACGTCAGTGATGAATTCGTTCTGAGAATCAGCATATAAGTTGAACTGTTGGAGTCTAAATATGGATATATTATAGTCACCTCCTCTAAGGCGATGAAGTTAACGAGAAAGTTGTATGAAAAGTCCTTGGAATTAGTTGTAAAATCATACGTAAGATAAAAAACGACTTTTTGTTACTATTTGATTTTTGGAGTCGTCATCGATACTACGTTGTATGAGGAGATCTTCGTAGATAACGAACATGTGCTACAAAAGTTATATGCTATGAGTCCACAGGTAAAAAGTATAATCATGAAAATTCAAAGAGCACTCGAATTATTACAGAAAAACTCACAGTTTCTAAATATGAGTCTTCAATTAAAATAAGGTTACTTGTTCACTGGGTTTTAAGCTCACCTTACTTTTATGCATCGATGGATCAAAATTAACTCATTAAAATAGTATTTTCAAAATCTTTATGAAATAAGTTTCACTTTAAATGTCACTTTGGTTAGACGTCCTTCATACTGGCGGTAGACGGAAGTATGGAAACGCCACGAGAAATGCATTCTTGAACATAAATGCAGATGCTAGTCAAACCAGAAGTTTGTACTGTTGTATTTAACCACGAACGGCACCTGTGCAATGTCCTCAATATGTGGTCACAACAGTGTTCTGTGTAGTTGAGGGTGCATTACGTTGGAGCTAAGTTAATCCGAGCGTGTGCAAACTGTTGGAGCTAGTATGACAGGTGCTTCCGTAACCAAGATAGACGAAATGTTTGGTATTCCAAGGGGCACCGTATCGAAGACTTACTCGTATACCACATGCCGGGAAAGTGTAAAAACATCATCGGCAAAGTCACAACGCGGACGGCAGTGTGCGTTGAGTGGCCGTGACGGACAGCGATTGAAAAAAAATGGTTCAAATGGCTCTGAGCACTATGGGACTTAACATCTGAGGTCATCAGTCCCCTAGACTTAGAATTACTTAAACCTAACTAAGCTAAAGACATCACACACATCCATGCCCGAGGCAGGATTCGAACCTGCGACAGTAGCAGCAGCGCGGTTCCGGACTGAAGCGCCTAGAACCACTCGTTCACAGCGGCCGGCACCATGGTGTAAGAAAAATCTGTTTTCAGTGATATAATGTATTAAATATGAAATCAAGTGAGACTTTAAGAAGCATTAGGGCCCAAAGCACAGACACGAAATGTGAATTATGCTTTGTGTTGTGGGACTATACGAAAGTGCGTGTCAGGGAAATCGGCGAGAGAGCTTCCCGTGAATGTCCGAACATACACTGCTGGCCTACAGCTGGTTCGCCGAGCGGTTCTAGGCGCTTCAGTCTGGAACCGCGCGACCGCTACGGTCGCAGGTTCGAATCCTGGCTCGGGCATGGATGCGTGTGATGTCCTTAGGTTAGTTAGGTTTAAGTATTTCGAAGTTCTATGGGACAGATGACCTCAGATGTTAAGTTCCATAGTGCTCAGAGCCATTTGAACCATTTTTGAACAACTGGTTCACCATAAAATCAACAGATGTCAAGAGCATACGTACATGCAACAATCTCGAAATCGACGACGGTGTGCTTATGGTACTCTTTGTCATCTATTCTGTAATGACCGTAATGAAGGCAGCCATTTCACTTGTTATCGAAAGTGACAGTGGATCAAGAATAAAGTCAAAGAAAGAACAAAAAGAAAACTCGCGTTGAACGGACATCCAGCACACGAAAAGCAGCATATGAGCCTGGGACCTAACGCACTTTTTTCCAGCTTAGGCTACTCTTTATTTTTTCTATTCATTGTACGAAGTAATCTCATTTAGCTATCACGCTATGTAAAACACTGATGGCCTTCTAATGAGTGATAAATTCATCTCGTCCACTTTCCAAGGATGATATCTCCTGAACGAAGGCCAAACACGTTGAACGGCTTCATGGTGAGAAACATGGTGCTTTAAAATACGTCAGCAAACAGTCCGTTCTCCGCTATCCCCGATCCCTTGTTAGTCAGCAACGTAACGTTGGAAACAGCATCCTACCACCTCTTTATATAACATTCAGTCACTGATACGCAAATTCGAAAAGCAACAAAAATATTCTGCAGTATCTGACAAGGGTCTCTGATGACTGTCAGTTAATTTTGTACGCCCACCAGTTCAGGATTGGATTAATTGCTTTCCTGATGCTTCCACTTCAAAAGGACATCGATAACAATGCGCCTCCCCTGAAATTTCTCTGGCATCGCCGACCTTATAAGCCATACAGTCATTTCCAAATACAATTTAAATCTCTCCACTGATTTATTTTTACAGAAAACACGTTTATGATTTTGACACTTTGTACCTCTACTTAAATTCCCTTAAGATGCATGGGCTAACATCATGCAGGACGAATTCAAAGGAGAATCTGGAGACGTCTGATCATGTTCTATACATTCAAAAATAACATTTTAATTTTGAATGAAGCTGAAACAGCATCTATCACTGGGAATTTATAGATGAAAAGGGTTCTGCAATCACTAAACGAGCTAGAATGGCTGGTTACTGTTTCCATTCGTCTTATTTTTCAGAGTTCCGCCGTTATCAACTGGTCATTGTCAGACTGCTGATCATCTACAATCACTGCAGGTTGGGGACCATGCCTACAAGAGAGTGCAAGAATTCAAATACCTAGGGGCACTTTTCACTGAGAACTCGTCATGTGAAGCAGAGATCAATGCCAGAATACAAGCAGGAAACCGATCTTACCACAGCCTAGCACAACTGCTTCGGTCCAAATCTCTCTCCAGACAGTTCAAGATTCGACTGTACAAAACCCTGATCCAGCCTGTTGTTCTATATGGCTGTGAGACATGGAGTATCCGGAAACAGGACTTCCATAAGCTCCTGGTCTTTGAGAGAAAAGTGCTTCGGAAGATCTTCGGCCCGGTTCTGGATGCAGATACAGGGGAATGGAGGATCAGATACAACCAAGAGCTTGAGGAACTATACCAGCAGCCCAACATAGCAGGATCTGTCAAAGCCAAACGAATGCAGTGGGCCGGCCATGTGGCCCGGATGGAGGAACACAGATGGCCTCGGAAGCTCCTGGATTTCACACCTACAGGAAAGAGACCGCCAGGGAGACCCAAGAAGCGTTGGAGGGATGGACTCCATGAAGACTTAAAACAAATGTCAATAGATGTGGACGAATGGCGGATAGCAGCAATGGACAGAATACAGTGGAGGAGGAAACTTGTAGATGCGTGCGGTCCACTGGGCCTGATCACGTAGTAGTAGTAGTAGTAGTAGTAACTAACAAAAAAACATAACCTCGAATTGTATCAGCGGAAAATTGAGGATAATTTAAATCAACAATCCTATACTGAAAGAGCTATCTTGTGGAGCATAAGCGTACTGATTATTGACTCTTAAAGTGATATGCTGTACTGGAACCAGAAAAATATCTAGCACACTGGTCTCAAGTAGTCATCAGCAATGCCGGAGCACTCTGTTTTCTGGCATAATTTTTTAATAGAAAAAAAGCCGTAAATTCGGCTTATGTTTTATAATCATTGGAAGATAAGTAAAGACAATATGGCACCTGATAGAGAGTTGCACACGTCACAATAAATTATACGATGAGAGAACGAGTACTCTGAGCCGCCATTTATACTGTTTGTGAGGTACATATTGTTTGGAGACACGTTCTGTATCCACGTTCTGGTAGTTCTACGTGGTTTGATTGAGGACAGCATTAGGTAGAGCTTTCCGCAGTGCGATGTCAGCTTTTTATAAGCCGTTGGTGGCCCTGGGAGATTTATGCAATAAATATGCCCCCTAGTCCTGTGTTTGGTAGCCTTGGTCGGCAATCATCCCTTGGAACACCGTTGGAGAGGCCTCTCGATGTCCCCTGTCAGTGTAACAAGATATCGATCCCACGCGCTATGACACTATTGCAGCATTGATCATAGAAGTTATTTATTACCATTTTCTTTAATAGATAAATTACAGTTTGCCCGTAACCCACCAATGGAATAAACTCTGCCATATGGTTTACCTCCAAATGAAGACATGTGATATTTCCATTCCATATCCTCATTAATTCTTAATTTCCCCATCTGCTATTGTACTACAAATGGAGGTCATAGATGAAATTTTAATGGCACCACCACGAAAAAGATCACGAGCGTGCGAGTCTTCGTGATGGATGTAGTGAGTCAAATTGAATGTGACATGGAAGTGCTGAAGCCGTAATCAGTACATATTCATATTTATGATACTACGAAAGAAATCTGTCAAACCATATTTACGAGATGAAGTAACTAACATGCTCGAACTATTTATCCAGTTGCGTCGTATTTCACACCGTTTGCGTTCCAATAACTTTATTTAGCATACGGCTGCTACATTTTGCTTTCAAGACTACTTGTTTTGGGCCATAAATCATGGTCGTGGGGTGTCGTAAAGCATTCCTTCTCTATATTCGACCATTGTCTTTTTCCTTTAAGTACTGCGAAACAAATGCGGTAAAGTAAAATGTGAAAACATACAGAGAAAATTTCTCCTTGACAACTCCTATTCCGTTGAAGAATTTCTATTGCTGTAATATGTATAATGGTGGTGCTCAGGACTTACTAACTCACAACATCGGTATATATTTTTTCTTTTTGAAAAAACAATCTTAGAAATCTTCAGACTCCAACCATATGTACAAATCAATTTCGAGTTGAACGTGGTGGCAGGGACAAAGAACCCAGTGAAATTTTTAAGTGCTTTATCTGAAAACTACCTTGAGCAGTTAAACAGAGAACCGACTCCTGGCGATAACATATTAGACCTTCTGGTGACAAACAGACCCGAACTATTTGAAACAGTGTACGCAGAACAGGGAATCAGCGATCATAAAGCGGTTACTGCATCGATGATTTCAGCCGTAAATAGAAATATTAAAAAAGGTAGGAAGATTTTTCTGTTTAGCAAAAGTGACAGAAAGCAGATTTCAGAGTACCTGATGGCTCAAAACAAAAGTTTTGTCTCAAGTACAGATAGTGTTGAGGATCAGTGGACAAAGTTCAAAACCATCGTACAATATGTGTTAGATGAGTATGTGCCAAGCAAGATCGTAAGAGATGGAAAAGAGCCACCGTGGTACAACAACCGAGTTAGAAAACTGCTGCGGAAGCAAAGGGAACTTCACAGCAAACATAAACATAGCCAAAGCCGTGCAGACAAACAAAAATTACGCGAAGCGAAATGTAGTGTGAGGAGGACTATGCGAGAGGTGTTCAATGAAATCTAAAGTAAAGTTCTATGTACTGACTTGGCAGAAAATCCTAAGAAATTTTGATCTTATGTCAAAGCGGTAGGTGGATCAAAACAAAATGTCCAGACACTCTGTGACCAAAATGGTACTGAAACAGAGGATGACAGACTAAAGGCCGAAATACTAAATGTCTTTTTCCAAAGCTGTTTCACAGAGGAAGACTGCACTCTAGTTCCTTCTCTAGATTGTCGCACAGATGACAAAATGGTAGATATCGAAATAGACGACAGAGATATAGAGAAAGAATTAAAATCGCTCAAAAGAGGAAAGGCCGCTGGACCTGATGGGATACCAGTTCGATTTTACACAGAGCACGCGAAGGAACTTGCCCCCCTTCTTGCAACGGTGTACCGTAGGTCTCTCAGAAGAGTGTAGCGTTCCAAAGGATTGGAAAAGGGCACAGGTCATCCCCGTTTTCAAGAAGGGACGTCGAACAGATGTGCAGAACTATAGACCTATATCTCTAACGTCGATGTTGTAGAATTTTGGAACACGTAATATGTTCGAGTATAAGGACTTTTCTGGAGACTAGAAATCTACTCTGTAGGAATCAGCATGGGTTTCGAAAAAGACGGTCGTGTGAAACCCAGCTCGCGCTATTCGTCCACGAGACTCAGAGGGCCATAGACACGGGTTCACAGGTCGATGCCGTGTTTCTTGTCTTTCGCAAGGCGTTCGATACAGTTCCTCACAGTCGTTTAATGAACAAAGTAAGAGCATATGGACTATCAGACCAATTGTGTGATTGGATTGAAGAGTTCCTAGATAATAGAACACAGCATGTCATTCTCAATGGAGAGAAGTCTTCCGAAGTAAGAGTGATTTCAGGTGTGCCGCAGGGGAGTGTCGTAGGACCGTTGCTATTCATAATATACATAAATGACCTTGTGGATGACATCGGAAGTTCACTGAGGCTTTTTGCGGATGATGCTGTGGTATATCGAGAGGTTGTAACAATGGAAAATTGTACTGAAATGTAGGAGGATCTGCAGCGAATTAACGCATGGTGCAGGGAATGGCAATTGAATCTCAATGTAGACAAGTGTAATGTGCTGCGAATACATAGAAAGAAAGATCCCTTATCATTTAGCTACAATATAGCAGGTCAGAAACTGGAAGCAGTTAATTCCATAAATTATCTGGGAGTACGCATTAGGAGTGATTTAAAATGGAATGATCATATAAAGTTGAACGTCGGTAAAGCAGATGCCAGACTGAGATACATTGGAAGAATCCTAAGGAAATGCAATCCGAAAACAAAGGAAGTAGGTTACAGTATGCTTGTTCACCCACTGCTTGAATACTGCTCAGCAGTGTGGGATCCTTACCAGATGGGGTTGATAGAAGAGATAGAGAAGAGCCAACGGAGAGCAGCGCGCTTCGTTACAGAATCATTTAGTAATCGCGAAAGCGTTACGGAGACGATAGATAAACTCCAGTGGAAGACTACAGGAGAGACGCTCAGTAGCTCGGTACGGATTTTTATTGAAGTTTCGAGAACATACCTTCACCGAGAAGTCAAGCAGTCTATTGTTCCCTCCTACATATATCTCGCGAAGAGATCATGAGAATAAAATCAGAGAGATTAGAGCCCACACAGAGGCATACCGACATTCCTTCTTTCCACGAACAATAGCAGACTGGAATAGAAGGGAGAACCGATAGAGGTACTCAAGGTACCCTCCGCCACACACCGTCAGGTGGCTTGCGGAGTATGGATGTAGATGTAGATGTAGATGACTCGTTCCACATAATTACGATCTATCGTGCAAAATTATCCGTGGAACGTGAAACAAAGTAACTAACTAAATTATTAACTAAACAGGCACTGGCGATTTACACACTTTTTTCAATAAATAAAGCATTTGTATGTAAGTGACACACTGTCCTGTGACTTCCACTTTGTGCAGCACAGGTGACGACGGTACCGTCGACAACGCAGGACTCAGCTGATTTGGTTGTTACATGTCTCGCATTGCACGCTCTCTTTTTGCTCATGGAACATGAAACACAGAACGGATTTTAGTTATACACTCCGCGAGTGACATAACTTAATTGTTATTGCATAATTAATTTTGGAATTATAACTAGAAGTTTATTACACTGTAAACGTTTCACTTCTGTTTCAATGAATGGTGCCGCATACCTGGCTCTGTTCTTAAAGATGTATTCGCGTCAAAAATATATATCAGTAAGTGCGGTATGTGAAAATAAGACGTAATGGATGAATGACTTTGTGAGGAACGTTGACTATGTCTGTAAATGCAATCAGTGGCCAGGTCGAGGGGGGGGGGGAGGATAATTGGGCGGGGGGTGGTGGCGCTTGAAAATGTCGCACGCCAAACCCTGGAGCCAGCACTGGACTTCGTATGGAGATGTTTTCAATTTAATTAATTCCGATTATCACTTCGTTCGGGATTGATTGTGCTAGTTACTATTTCAAGTCTATTTTAAGGCTGTTTCCTTCTTTTTAACTAAATGCATTTTTCCAATATTTTCCACCCTCAGTAAGCTTCTCCCAAACATGTCTTGCACTCTGAGTGTGCCGTTGTCCTGTGGCTCTTAACTTATGTTAATCAATTTCAGAGAACGGAAAAGAGAACGATAACGCAGCAGTCTCCACTTCCCTTTTACACGTGTTCTGACGTCCCAGAAGACAGCAAAGCATAATTTTGAGAAGATTTTCGGCTCACATACACGTATTATGTTCCGTGTTCAAGGGAGCTAAATACCGTCAACATCGACGTTATTAGAGAGATGGTTCATTTTACAACGTCAGATGCGTAGGTGCTCAGTTAATGCTGTTTTTGGTTGTATTGCTACACATTCTAATGAGGAAAGTGACAGAAACTTTTTGCGACGGTTTCTTTGGAAGTTTGGTAGGCAAGCAGACTTGATAAATACAAAAGTGACTCCCTAAAAAAGCTTTGAAAACGATCAGTAAGTACCTAGGGAAGAAGAGTGAAGTCTTAACTGCTTACATGCAAAAAACGTCCCTTATTAAAGATAGCAACTCAGAGTAAAGTTTATAAAGTTCAGATCAAAATAGGAAAATTATCGAAATGGCTTTTTTCAAGTTTCTTATGGCTGCGAATTTTTCTTAGCAGCTATATACAAACTGAAGTAGTGTATAAAAACTACTGCAATGACTTTTTTTATTACAATGCTTGATGTCACGATACATTAAGCAGCAACACTTAGCTCCGTGATAGCTACTTCATCGACTTTTTTGAACTTACACCAGCTCTTAACGAGAAACAACGTTATAAAAAGGTACTAATAATCGCGTGCAACTTTCATCCGAGTTTCGCTGTTAGTTTGAAGAACTCCAAGCAGCAGCACCTGCAGAGTTGATGCATATTCATTCTAAAAATTCTTCACAAAGTCGAGAACTTGGAACTTTGTGTTTAAGATAAGAATTTTTTAATAGCGATATTTCAGAAACAGTAACACGATACATTAATTTTGAACAGCGTTAGTTAATATGTTTTAGTTAGCTTCTGACCATATGAAGTGACAATGATATGAAAAATGATATTTGAACTAGCACTCTTGACCCATCATATCAGATTCAATAATCTAAATATTTAGGCGATAGGGCGCTGAGCAGTAAATGCATCAATATTCCTCAGAAATTAGATTCTTCCGTCTACAGTGAGTTCTTGCACGACCGAAGATTGTTTCTGAACCTTGAGATGTATCCGAGAAGTTTCACAAGAAATTTAGGAAAATGTAGTAAACAGCTCTTCACCACAGTAGCAAGTACAAAACTGAGACACATTTTACGATGATAGTGCACGTTTGTAACATCGATTTGTTCAGTCATCTGACTCAGTAGTTCTTTAATTACTTTTCCTGCAACCATCCTTCAATTTAGTATCGTCAGTTAGCACGAAATCTAACTTCTGGTACCCTTATGAGGAAACAAGACGCCAAACACTAGACGCTTGTTTTTTCCTAATATTTTTGCCCAGTTTACAAAAAAATATCTCTTCGTTTTGTACCTGTTTGTTGAAAAAGTTGGCGTTTGTAGCATTTTCGTAAATTTGTAAAACGAATGCATTTTTGACAACGAATACGAGTGTAAACTCTGGATGTATCTGTCTATCCTACACCAGTCCCGAATATTACGTTTTCTGATTATGTTTTTGTGCCGATAGTTTATTTCAAAGATAGGTTACAATCCACGTATAGCGTCTGACGACGTGCGTGATGTACGTGATATGTAACTTTAACTTCTTCTTATTGAGTATTAGCTATTGATCAGCATTATAAGTTCATCTGATAAAAATTCACTACTATGAAAAAGCGTGAAGTAACGCTGTGTAAATAACGAGACTCGATGTTTCTGTAAGCATCGAAGAAATATTCATAATACACTGACGGAAAAAAATCACACCACCAAGAAGGAGCTGTGCGACATACACGAAACTTGGTAGGCGTGTTTCTTCATCTGAAAGATGATGTCTACTTAAATTTCGCGCTAATCGCAGAAGAGTGGCGCTAGTAGTTCACTATGAGAGTGAAAATCAGGTTTGCGAAAATTCACACTGTAACGTTTGTGAGCGTTAGTTATCTTTGACATTGAATGTGATGAGTTGACGTTAGTCAAGAATGTCTTTAAGGCGACAACGATGTCATTATCGACACCTGACTCAGTTTGAAGTAGGTCTTGTAACAGGGCCACTGAAGCTGCATGTTCCTTCTGCGATACTACAGGAAGACTTAAAAGATTGTTGCCACTGTATATGATTGGTGGCAACGGTGGTCACGAGAATTTGCGGTGGCAAGATGACCGGGTGTTCGGCGTATGGCTCTGGCGTGGACCTCCAGCTGGAGTTATGGTCTGGGGTGACATTTCGTATGACATCAGGAACACTCTCGTGGTTATCCCACGGACCCTGACTGCAAATTTGTACGTCAGTCTGATGATTCTACCTGTTGTGCTGCCGTTCATGGACAGCATTCCAGGAGTGTTTTCCAACAGAATAACGCTCGCCCACATTCCGTTGTTGTAATCCACCATGTCTACAGAGTGTCGGCATGTTCGTAGTAATAGACGGCAAATCATCGAGTAAAACTGAAGTGATATCAGGTGTTCCCCAGGGAAGCGTCCTGGGACCTCTCTGTTCCTGATCTATATAAATGACCTGGGTGACAATCTGAGCAGTTCTCTTAGGTTGTTCGCAGATGATGCTGTAATTTAGCGTCTAGTAAGGTCATCCGAAGACCAGTATCAGTTGCAAAGCTATTTAGAAAAGTTTGCTGAATGTTGTGGCAGGTGGCAGTTGACGCTAAATAACGAAAAACGTGAGGTGATCCACATGAGTTCCAAAAGAAATCCGTTGTAATTCAAAAATGGTTCAAATCGCTCTGAGCACTATGAGACTTAACATCTGCGGTCATCAGTCCCCTAGAACTTAGAACTACTTAAACCTAACTAACCTAAGGACATCACACACATCCATGCCCGAGGCAGGATTCGAACCTGCGACCGTAGCGGTCGCGCGGTTTCAGACTGTAGCGCCTTTAACCGCTTGGCCACCACGGCCGGCGTTGGAATTCGATTACTCGATAAACAGGCTGTCAATTCAACTAAGTACCTGGGTGTAAAAATTACGAACAACTTCATTTGGAAAGAAAACATAGATAATATTGTGGGGAAGGCGAGCCAAAGGTTGCGTTTCATTGGCAGGACACTTAGAAGATGCAACAAGTCCACTAAAGAGACAGCTTACACTACACTCGTTCGTCCTCTGTTAGAATATTGCTGCGCGGTGTGGGATTTGGGATTGACGGAGGACATCGAAAGGGTGCAAAAAAGGGCAGCTCGTTTTGTATTATCACGTAATAGGGGAGAGAGTGTGGCAGATATGATACGCGAGTTGGGATGGAAGTCATTAAAGCAAAGACGTTTTTCGTCGCGGCGAGATCTATTTACGAAATTTCAGTCACCAACTTTCTTTTCCGAATGCGAAAATATTTTGTTGAGCCCAACCTACATAGGTAGGAATGATCATCAAAACAAAATAAGAGAAATCATAGCTCGAACAGAAAGGTTTAGGTGTTCGTTTTTCCCGATCGCTGTTCGGGAGTGGAATGGTAGGGAGATAGTATGATTGTGGTTCGATGAACCCTCTGCCAAGCACTTAAATGTGAATTGCAGAGTAATCATGTAGATGTAGATGCGTTGGCCTGCTCGATCACTAGATCTGTCTCGAGCTGACCGCATGTGGGACATCATCGGACAACAGCTCCAGCGTCCCCCACCAGCAGCATTAACCGTACTTGTATTGATCGATCAAGTGCAACACGCGTGGCGCTCCATCCCACTAACTGACATCCGGCATCTGTACGACACAATACGTGCACGTTTGCATGCTTGTATTCAACATTGTGGCTGTTACCCTGGTTATCAAAGTACCAGCATTTCACATATTCAGTGGCTAATGTCGCGCTCACATTAACCTGTGATCTTGCAATGTTAATCACTTAAATATGTTACCTAGACAAATGCCCGAAATTTCATTTCTCTGCATTAATTATTTTTTGGTGTTGCTATTTTTTCCGTGGTAATTTTGCCAGATAATAAATATTTACAAGAGAGAAAGAAGACTGAGAAAAAATTTATTTCTGTATAAAGACTGTTGAACAGAAGTTGATACGAAAAGAAGAAGGGAAAGAAAAGAATTTTCTGGTGGTTGATGTTTAATTGTGTGCTTGTGTCTTCTGATAATAACGAAACACTTACTTGTTGTTGTTGTTGTTGTTGTGGTCTTCAGTCCTGAGACTGGTTTGATGCAGCTCTCCACGCTACTCTATCCTGTGCAAGCTTCTTCATCTCCCAGTACCTACTGCAACCTACATCCTTCTGAATCTGCCTGGTGTATTCATCTCTTGGTCTCCCTCTACAATTTTTACCCTCCACGCTGCCCTCCAATACTAAATTGGTGATCCCTTGATGCCTCAGAACATGTCCCACCAACCGATCCCTTCTTCTAGTCAAGTTGTGCCACAAACTTCTCCTCTCCCCAATCCTATTCAGCACCTCCTCATTAGTTATGTGATCTACCCATCTAATCTTCAGCATTCTTCTGTAACACCACATTTCGAAAGCTTCTATTCTCTTCTTATCTAAACTATTTATCGTCCATGTTTCACTTCCATACATGGCTACACTCCATACAAATACTTTCAGAAACGACTTCCTCACACTTAAATCTATACTCGATGTTAACAAATTTCTCTTCTTCAGAAACGCTTTCCTTCCCATTGCCAGTCTACATTTTATATCCTCTCTACTTCGACCATCATCAGTCATTTTGCTCCCCAAATAGCAAAACTCCTTTACTACTTTAAGTGTCTCATTTCCTAATCTAATACCCTCATCATCACTCGACTTAATTCGACTACATTCCATTATCCTCGTTTTGATTTTGTTGATTTTCATCTTATACCCTCCCTTCAAGACACTATCCATTCCGTTCAACTGCTCTTCCAAGTCCTTTGCTGTCTCTGACAGAATTACAATGTCATCGGCGAACCTCAAAGTTTTTATTTCTTCTCCATGGATTTTAATACCTACTCCGAATTTTCTTTTGTTTCCTTCACTGCGTGCTCAATATACAGATTGAATAACATCGGTGATAGGCTACAACCCTGTCTCACTCCCTTCCCAACCTCTGCCTCCCTTTCATGCCCCTCAACTCTTGTAACTGCCATTTGGTTTCTATACACATTGTAAATAGTCTTTCGCTCCCTGTATTTTACCCCTGCCACCTTTATAATTTGAAAGAGATTTCCAGTCAACATTGTCAAAAGCTTTCTCTAAGTCTACAAATGCTAGAAGCGTAGGTTTGCCTTTCCTTAATCTAGCTTCTAAGATAAGCAGTAGGGTCAGTATTGCCTCACGTGTTCCAATATTTCTACGGAATCCAAACTGATCTTCCCCAAGGTCGGCTTCTACTAGTTTTTCCATTCGTCTGTAAAGAATTCGCGTTAGTATTTTGCAGCCGTGACTTATTAAACTGATAGTTCGGTAATTTTCACATCTGTCAACACCTGCTTTCTTTGGTATTGGAATTATTATATTCTTCTTGAAGTCTGAGGGTATTTCGCCTGTCTCATACATCTTGCTCACCAGATGGTAGAGTTTTGTCAGGAACACTCTCGTGGTATGTTGTACAAAACACGGAAAGAAGAGGGTAGGGTCTTGGTTAAAGAAACACGTCGATGTTTGATCAAGCATTTATTGATATTACAGAAAGTCTACCGTGAGATCCGGAGTAAGATACCTCCATGCTACAGCATCTAGTGCAGAAAAGTTTACGATGGGATTCGGGTGGGAATATTTGAGTAATACTTTAAGTAAGAATTAAAAAAAAGAAAAAGATGCGTATGAGACCAATATTCCTTAAATTGTTCTCCTGTTCGTTTAACATGAATGGATCCGCATTCCTTGATGAATTAACGGCTATGTAAAGGTTATAAACTATACAATAGGTATGAATATACCTAGTGCACCTTCGTGCTACATAGCGTTACTGAATTATATACTCCTTCCGCGTTGTAGGCTGTTCGAGGATCGTAGCTACATTCTCCACTGAACAGTGCAAAGCGACGTACTTCGAAAACTGAAAAACAGTAGCGAACATATGGCAAACCAATTAAAGTAATGAGATGGAGCTACAAGACATGCTTATAGGCTGCAAGCAAATGTCTGTGACGCAGAGTGCACATGGAAACTTCTCGTGTGTCACGTGTATTCGAGCTTGTAGGTGCATATGTACAACGTGCGCATGTTTTTGTAGCATCTTGATGTTTTCTGTCAGATGCCTGAGAGCCTTTACAAATCATGTTTGTCACTGACACGCATCGGGCATCGGCGGTTCTGTGATCAGCATCACTAACAGCCTATGTCAGAAGAAAGCACACCGTATCACAAACGGGGACACCCCAGTTAAAATTCAACAAATGTTCTACGTTTTCTTTGCGATTCATTGCGAAACCGCGTCTCATCGTGTTGGTTGTTTCACTAGAGACGACTAATTAAAAGGATATTGGACTTGTGGTTCTTCATGTCTCCACCTGGTCTAGTGACAAATGATTATCAATCGTTTTAGGCTTATTTTATTCTGTATAAGATTAACATTATCACCTCAAACACGTTTACAGGTTATATTTCCTCTTCCGAAGTACCACTATCTCAATGAGATGTCGTTGTGAGTTCATTATAAGCAGCAATCAGAATTTATTCTGATGTACGCACTGTGTAATCGTATCACTCAAACTGTCTGTTCGTGTGTAGTGTAATCTTCTCCTGGGCATTTAAAGTTTTTGTGCACTCACACATTTCAAGAAACAACGAGAGCCTCTGCAGCATTCACCCACTAGGTTAGTATCTACTAAAAAATCAATCACAGGCTGGGTGATGCAATGTAACCCTTTTATCTGATTAGAATCGGGTGTGGTTTATCCCTTCGTTCTGTGTTGTAACGATTTCAATTACAAGCTCATTTCTTAATATATAATCTATTCAAAAGCATGTACAACATTATTAGCATATGATCTTACTTAGATATCTGGCTAATAAGGAATAACTACTTACATCTTTCAGTACGATTAACGCGCAAGAAGCCGTAATGTTTGCAGATCGTCCGTTTGTGGAAGACTTAGCTGAGTAAGATATAAGGGAGAGAAGATGTGTGTTTCTGCGTCCAGTCCATCTGTGCAACAAGGAGCTTGTATCGACCTCGCAGTGGACGTTGCTCCCTGCGGTGGGTGGTTCTCTTGTCCCTGGAGGTAGGGGACAATAGACGCTTTTCAATAGGGGAGTGTCCCCTCCATAGTGTAAGGCAATTTGAAGCGTGACGTATGAAGTGCCCACTGGGCTCGCGTGTGGGAAGCTGGTGTGTCTGCCAGGATGGTCTCTCCAGATCTAAAAGCCCTCTCCCTTTCAATGACAGCAACAATATAAAGTGTTGAGAGGCTTAAAATCCTTCTGTGACGTTGTATTTACCACGATTTTCATTCTGTTGCAAGTTAAAACTACTCTATTCTCTTCTATATACTTTCCTTTTTTTTTTAATTAGGATTTGAAGTCCTCTCGATATAGTGATCGTTGGAGAGCTTGAAAATGCTGTGTTTTCGATGAATAAAGGCAACACAGAAATTACTTGCGTTGATTTGTAGAAAACACGAAGAAACTAAATACAGATGACATGAGAATAATTCGAGTCCCGGTCTTTTTAATACTGTCAGTTGTTGTTTCAGCGACTGCACCAAATCGAGTGGTGTTTGGTGCTAACAATGGAAGGCCGTGCAGTTATTTCTAAGAACTGCACAATATAAGACAAATGACACACTGTCTTTGGGACTGATAACCATGAAATGACTTCCAAACGATCATGCGTATTCTTAAAGTAAAGAAACCCTCGGTCAGAGCGCTAGTTACATGATGACTTGCCTAACTAAGGTGGTTTGTAAATAAATGGAAACTTTTAGTTTCAAAAGCTCCTACGACTTTCTCCGCTCACTTAATATGACTTTCATACCTGGAAGCGCTTTTTATTTTTTTATTTGTGTGTGTGTGTGTGTGTGTGTGTGTGTGTGTGTGTGTGTAAAATATACCAAGTTGCACCGTGGTTTGTGTTGCCCATCTAAAGCTTGATTAAGTGAAGCTGTTTTCAGAAAGGAAGAAGCTAAGAGCATACCATATGGAGGAGACGACGCACAGTAAAGTATTGTGTCGAGCAAATCAACATTCTAGTTGATGACTACCTTACTTACCACTTTTCCTTTCTGTCCCTTTGATTCCTCACATTCACGTCTGTTTTTGAATCATAAATATTTTCAATCCTTCAACACTTTTATATTATTTACAGTAAATATTTTCATACAACAACAAAAGTAAGAGGGTCAACACAGTAGAGACAAAATTACTAGAAAATTAAATAGTATAATTTTCTCTTTTGTAACATATTCGCAATTGGCTTTCAATTTCTGCTCTTAGTGTCTTTTCAAAAAGGGCATGTGAATAAATTCAAGATGTCTAATGAGAATTATTCTGCCGGTTTTCCTGCGTCTGCCACTGAGTTCTTTATAAGGCTTTGTTTATTCACAGCCCACATGCTCGGGTGTGTCGCACATTCTGCGTACTCAAATTCATGTTGGTGGGAGTGACTTCCTTTTATCGCCGGCGCACGTACACAGCTCGCCGTTAAACTGCTGTCCTCGCTGTTGCGCCTTACGTGGTCTTCTGCAGACCATTTGTGGAGGTCCTATCAGTTTTACGACGTAATGGAGGGCTTGGCTAACATCGTTCCGCAACTGCCGGTAGTCCTCAAACGCGCAGCTACAGCTGTAACACCGCCGCACTTCTACTGCGTCCGTCAGCAACGTTTCAAGATATGAGAAAATCACCTTACGTCAGTGGCAGTCATTCTGGGAGCGAAGCCTTATATTACAGCTCCGAAGATAATTTTCATCTGTGTTTGTCCAAGTGCCGTACAGTGAAAATATTACACGAGTGTTGTGCCCAACAGAAGAACACTTCCTGACAAAAAAAAGTGACGCACCCAGGAAGAGAGGAGGAACTGCAATGAAACATTACGAGTTGAGAGGGTATATCATGATATTTCAGTGATTATATAATCGAGTCAAATTTGCAAAGAACTTAGCAGTATGAGTATGACGTTGCACTCTCTCTGGCGTGGATGTATATACATTACGGCCAAAGGTCGAAATCGACTAAAGGAGGAACTGGCCGGCCAAGACGCGAAGTGACCAACGTCGCTTTAAATTGGCCGGCTAATGTCCGATCTCTTCCTGATTTCGGGATTCGGCCGGTCAGTTGGCGAAGTGGCTGGGACCCATCAGCCAAAACTCCGAAGAAAGAAGCAAAGTAGATTTGACTGAACAATTTCAAATTATGTAAGTCATAAAATGGCCAATATAGCTGTAAATTAACCATCCAATGTCCGATCTTTTCTTGAGTTCGATATCTGGCCGACCAGCTTGCGAAGTGATGTAGACAGATCGCCGAGATGAATAAAGAGTGACTGAATATGTATAATTTCAAGCTGTATGCTATCTATTTACTTTATCATCTGACTTATAAAAACAAATATAAACTTAATATAATCTATTCACTTTATAATTTTTTTAACGCAACCGGTATTCATTTATTACAAGTTAAGCTTTTGTGACGTATGGAATTAGACAGCTTTTCTTATTTCTGCATTTGCAGCGATTTGTGGCGCATTTAGTACAGCACTGCCATCGATTGTATCCTTGGCCACTGGTCAGTGACTGTAAAGACGATATGGTTCGTAATGATGTTTCTTCTTTGGTCACAGATTCCAGCGTGAGCAGTTTCTCGTGCAGAATAGGGAACTCATTTCTGGAATATAATCGCTTGAGAACACCACGTGTTGTTCCCAGCTTGTGGAAGATGCCTTCGACGCTCATGACAACCGCAAGAACGCTGCTGGGGTCTCCGCGACCTCTGTCAACATGTGGTATATGGATGCGAACATTGTATCCAACTTTTGCAGGTGGGAATTTTGCATCTGAATTGTCCCGATCTATGAAACCGTGGCTTTGGCTGTGTCTGGGTTTTCCATGTACCAGTTTCAGTTTAGGCAACACGTTATTTAGCTCATTTACAACTTGATTCGAAAACTCTCTACCATTATCTGACTGCAGCAAATGTGGAGCATCTATAATGGTAAAGACGTCAATTAAATGGTAAGCAACTTCTGCTCTTTTGTTTTCCAGGAATCGCAATAATATAACCTTTGTGAAGTGATCTTGGTAATTGAGTGTGAACTTGTACTCCCTCTCAGGACTACTCTGCATGCCTACCAGATCTACATGGCATCTTGGACTAAATTTTTTAAATATTAGAGGTTTGGAAACCTTTCTTTGGATTAGACAGTTTCGTCTGACTAGGTTTGAATAAGCGAAGATACAAAATAATGACCTCTTTGGTGACATTTATGTACTTATAATGCAGTTTCTTTTCCATCCGTGTGCGACCTCCATGTCCTATTTTTAAGCGCGTATCATGCAGTATTTCGAACAGTTTTTCTGTCTGGACATAGTACAAAATAGCGCTGTTGTCTCCTGTTACTAATGCAGTAAGTTTTTATTTTCCGTCAGCTTAAATAACGTCAAATTTTCTTAGTCGACGACAGTCAACACTCTCTTTTCTCTGGTTTTCTTTGCCTTGTTTAACGTCGTCTATGGAAGAACAATATCTATCTCTTGTGATTATTCAGTTATTAATTGCTTTTTTTTGCAGCACCCTATTCACAGGGTCCAGGAACCTGCTTTGCATATCAAATATCGTTTCCGCATTTGCATGTATCCCACCTTCACTGTGAATATCGTTCCCGTGTGATGTAGTCATGGGTCAGGCTATAGAAGAATGATACGAACAATTGAAATCGAATGCCATTACATGCGATCAGCCTAAGTCCTCCTACCAAATAGTTAGCACCGGTATGTTCGAGTGCTGATTTAGGGGATTTCGATTAATTACGCAAGCTCAAAATGGAGAAAATTAGTCCGGCAAAACCTTGCAAATTCTCATTTGAAGGAGGAGGTCAATTACAATGTCACGTTAACTTTTTAGTTCAGGAAACTTGCATTGTTATGAAAGATAGCATTTTGTTTGATAAAAGTAATCCCTAACATAGACAGTATTAAAGTACACACCAATCATTATGTATATTGTGATTTGAAATGAATGCTTTATATGCGAGTATGCCCACTATTCCCCGATCTGAAAGGCGTGCCGCCCAAGTGCCAGATTTCATTTGGGAAGTTCCCTCCCAGAGCGGCCGAATTCATGCATGTCAATTCAGAAAGAGCCGCGATAATCTGCAACTCATAAATGTATGTTATTATGTTTGAAATGAGTTTCTACAACAACTTTTATAACATATGTGTTAACTGGCCTGCTGACAAGTCGAAACAAACGTCCCAGAGAGAGGTTAATCTTTTGGGAAAGGAAGTTAAGCTCAAGTTCATTGACAGGATTCTCTTAGTGATCATATAAATTAAGAAATTGAGAAGGTACGTAACGATGAGGCTCGGAAGGCGGTACAAACAATGTTGTTTTTCATACTAACAGTAAGGTTCAATAACGTTAGTCTACATAAGTAAAAGGTCAGTTGTTTAGCGATCAGTTAATAAAGTTAGTCCTACTATTTTCAGCAACCTTTTTGCCGGTCTGTTCGACGATTATAAACACGGAAACTGGGGCCTACTCAGGGTTAGTGCGTTTAAAACAAGGTGTTATTACGTCTTAAAAAGTGTTTAATATAGCTTCTCTATAACCATGTTTTGCTTATAGTCTTTTTAATCAGTGTTTGAAACAAATAAAAAGCTTTTCAGTTTACGTGTATGTTCTAATGTTTGTTAGTAGAGTATTTTATACAGATTACATTAGAAAAAGCATACGAACGCCGATGGAGTGCGTGAGGAATTAGGGAAGGTGGTATCGCCGCCTAATTTGTATTTATTTATTTGAAGCAACTATTTTCAAAAAGCCTCCATGGTAGAGAGCCATTTGCTAGCCGTCAAAAAATCAATGTAATTAAACTCGTTTTAATGAACATTAAATTAAGTAGTTATCATTTTCTCATCTACTTTCACAGAAAAAAGTATACATGAAAGACAAGCGTTAAGTATATTAAGTAAATATATTTTCAGTTTAAAATGGCCAGGGTAGACTTCAAGTGACGTGGGGAGGTGGGGTGGGGTGTGGGGAGTGGTTGAAATGGCTCTGAGCACTATGGGACTCAACGGCTGAGGTCATTAGTCCCCTAGAACTTAGAACTAGTTAAACCTAACTAACCTAAGGACATCACAAACATCCATGCCCGAGGCAGGATTCGAACCTGCGACCGTAGCGGTCTTGCGGTTCCAGACTGCAGCGCCTTTAACCGCACGGCCACTTCGGCCGGCTGGGGGAGTGGGAGGGGGATATACCACACTCACGAAACTTCACAAATGGGCGAAATGGGAGCAAAAAAAAAAAAAAAAAAAAAAAAAAAGCAGCTCACGTAATTAACCGGAGTTACCTTACCAGATCTGAATGATGCACAAATGCCACAAACAAAAATACCAGAAAACGTAACAGTACACACAATTAATCTAGTTTGTCAGGGAGAAAAACAAGGCACAAACGCAGGACCTTCTCCAAAAAGCACGGCACGGCACGGTTAATACTGAAAGTGAGAGAAGTGCTGCCTACCGCACATTGTTTCCTCATCACAGTATGCAGTGCGATTTAGCCAGGGATTTCCCGAAGTGTGTGCAATCACATCGCGTTTTGGTCAGAAATCTGCGACCATTTCTCGAAATGGCTGGCCAATTCGGGTGCACGCCGCTTTTTTTTATATAATCGGGCTTTGGCCAACCCTCTCGGCCAAAGTGCGAAATGGCCGCCCAGTTCGCGATCTGGCCGGTCTTCGGGCTTTGGCCATAACATATACACTAATTCGGTTGGGAATGGTGTCATTAAGACTTTGTATCCTTTCCTTAGGCAAATGGTCCGCAGTTGCTGCAGCTGGTCGTTGGTATCAATTGGCACTGCGACTGCGTTGGCGTCCGAGCTGGACCCACACATGTTGTATCAGCTTGACAAGGCGACATTAAATTCTTCATTTGTGTGGCCATAGTGTCCGTAGTTGCTTTATAAGTCTTCAGGGTATTTTTGTTCTTTCGTTGCAACTACAAAAATGTGTGCTTTTTTCACCAGGCGCGTTTTGCTTTATTGAGGTAAACCATCATCAGTGGTCTGTAATTAAGGGGACCCGGTATGTCCTATACCTCCAATGTTAAATGTAAGGAACATTTTCTTATTAACTATTAACACCAGAATGATGAAACTTTTACAGTATAATATTACATATATTTAATACCATGTACCATATGGATTTTAATTTATTGGTGTTTTTTGGGAAGATATTAATTATTTTCTTACTGAAAATAATTGACACATTTTTTGGCATAGTATCTTTGAAATAAAATTTGTTATCAATTATGTATCACAAAAAGGCTGTGATACAAGGTGTATAATGGCACTGTTTACATTCCTTGAAAATTTTAAGTCTTTAATAGCAGAAAATGTTCCTTATATGGCAAAAAAGTGAACTTGTGGAAAACGAGTTCCAAAGTTTCACTAACATTTTAGTGGAGTCCAGCACCATAAGAGGGGTTTTCGCTGTCACTAGACATCTCCCGATCTAGCCTTCTTTTCACACCTTTCATTGTTTGTCTGGCTGCCTCTCACACTGCTTTTCTTTCCTTTCAGCATCCCGTTTCCCCTCATTGTCTATCGACATCATTGCACTCACTATGTACTTTCCGGGCATCACATCCAACTTCTGCAGCACATTGCACTTTATAATGTTACCTTTGTTGTACGTAGCAATGGCATCATATACTCCAAAATGACGAGTATGAATTTCCACAAACACAGTTTTTGGGATTCTGGTCCAAGTTAGATTATTCACACTCTCGTTTTGATTTTGTGTACGTCCATGGAGACATTTCTTCAAAAGTTCAGTTGCAGAAAGATATCTGAAAATTAATTTTATAGCCTTCATGACAGTTTCTGGTAGATTGTGATGATGCTTGTATACACGTTCAGATCCCTGATATTTGTTGTACTTGCACCAGGAATTGAGTCCTTGTGGGCATAGTCCATGTAGTGGTTCCTCGTCAGTCGATAAGGTGTGGTAGTAAAGTGCCATTACAGCCTATTCCATTGCATCAACACTGCAAGTATTTTGTCTTATTGCCAGTCCATAGTCTCTCTGCAATCTGTTGATTACCTCGTCTGTCAGTCTTTTAGCTCCACCCAAAGGTTTTCCATCACCGAGTACTTGGCCTTTCATTGTGGTCTTCAGTCGACGCAGCCTTGTTCCCACACGTTTCTGAACGTGACCTATGCACTCCTGTTTAGTAATGGTAACATCATTTCCATAAGGTTTCAGCTCAGATACAGCAGCAAAAGACTTCGAATCACCATCACCCAGGAACTGTAGGTATCTGACCTTCTACCACAGAAGAGAGCGACTGAAAATGTCTTTCACACCGGAAACTTCAATGGCCGCACTAGACCCACTGTAATTCCTTCGACAGTTTTCTGCATGCTCATCCTTCACTCTTTTAGGACACCTACAGTGTTTAGATTTAAATACAACACCTATAACTTTTGTAGTATCAGCACTTGCCGTTATTACCCCATTATGTGAAGTGTGCCAGCGCTTCTGCCACGTACCAGCTAGTGCGACAGTCAGGTCCCGAGAATTCTGAACATCTGGAATTTCTTCATTCACCGCCACAGCCTCCTCCACTGCTTCTTTCATGGATTCTTGGGCAATATCTTCAACACAGGATCCAACAACCGAGTTATATTTTGAGAATTTCGTTGGTGGTGGTGGTAGATTCATTGCACCACAAAACATTTGGCCAGCAGAGTATCCCTTACCGATTGACCTTAGAGCATTAACACATCTAATATTTACACCATAGTACTTGCTTTTCTCACTGTTAGTTTCACCTTGGCCTATTTCGACGTATTCTGAGTTCCAAAATGAAACACTGTAATGACAACTAGTACAATGGAGACAGATTTCTGCTGCAAGTCCTAAGTGTCGCTTCACATTTACTGACATACTCAATTTGCAACATTCCTTACACAGTACTGAACTCTCAATCACCTTTGAGAGCAATGAAATGTTAATTATTTCGTTCACATTATCCTCACTACACTTCACCAATAAACTGCAGTATTTTTCAGTTGATCCATGCAACTTCTTGCTTGTGCTAGAGACAGGAGTAGATTTCGCTTCATGAATAACCTACTATTTTCAGAATCATTTCCCATGGTCGGAGAAATTGTCACAGCTCCACTAGTGTACCTCGGAGGAGGCTTCTTCCTCTTGTAAACTCTGTTACTAAATCGAAGCATATTTGATAAGTTACAGTTACGCAATAGAAATACAACACAAATCGTGCAATAACCACCAAATTCTCAATGTAAACAACAGTATCCAAAGACTACAATACGCAGACAAAACAATTGCCTATCAAATCGTGTTGGAAAGACCGGAAGTTTTGTGAAACGATGCCCGCATCTCGTGGTCGTGCGGTAGCGTTCTCGCTTCCCACGCCCGGGTTCCCGGGTTCGATTCCCGGCGGGGTCAGGGATTTTCTCTGTCTCGTGATGGCTGGGTGTTGTGTGCTGTCCTTAGGTTAGTTAGGTTTAAGTAGTTCTAAGTTATGACCACAGCAGTTGAGTCCCATAGTGCTCAGAGCCATTTGAACCATTTGTGAAACGATGTTTTCAATGAACATGTATCCATGGAAATTCAATGTCGCGACATGCCCTCTACAGCACATTATTGAAAATAACATTTTCAATACTTGGAGTTGAGCTACAGGTAAGATTAATATGTCATTTTAAAGAGGAAGATCTGTAGTATTTTATTTCACAACAAACTAAAAACCCAAAATTTCATCATTTTTAGGTTCCGGGTTCCCTTAAGTTATTAACATTTTGATTTGCTTTTAGATCGAAAAACTGTTCGTTAAGAATAGGTTGGTTTGTACTTACGGTGATTTTTCGGCTTAAATCTGTCTTACATCGGGAAATGCCGTCTGCTACCATATCGTTGTTTCTTTGTGTTGGACACTGATAATGTTGGTCTAATTTTTAGATTTCGGCAGAACACCATGACTCCAGGAGTAATACCACTGTGTCTCTGAAAAACGTTAGCAGAATGGGACCTCTTCCCAGGCCGCTGTCATACTCACCGGCGATGGTCAACTGGGTACTGCAGAACCGCGATTCATCACTGAACATAGTGCGATGCCATTATCATCAGTCCATGCATCCTCGTCACAGCACATCTCCAAACGTGGCGGTTTGTGTTGTAATGTTAGCGGCAGCCTACGTATGGGACGGCAGTTCTCTAGTATGTCTCCTAATAGTCTCGTCCGCAGCTCGTGGTCTCGCGGTCGCGTTCTCGATTCCCGAGCACGGGGTCCCGGGTTCGATTCCATGCGGGGCCAGGGATTTTCACCTGCCTCGAGATGATTGGATGTTTGTGTCGTCCTCATTATTTCATGAGCATTCATGAAAGTGGCGAGGTTGAACTGAGCAAAATTTGGGAATTTGTACGGGCGCTGATAACCGCGCAGTTGAGTGCCCCACAAATCAACCATCATCATCATCCTAATAGTCTCCGACCAACGCTGCGGGATGACAGAGAATAACGCAGGGAGTCGGTTCGCTCTTCTCGGATGGCAGGCGCAGATGTGAAGATTTTACAACGTGCTTTGTGCACAGTACTTGCGGTGGTCAGAAGTGGTCGGCCAGAAACCTGACGATGAGTATGCCTGTCCTCACGTTCCCATGCCGTCCAACATCGGACTACTGTTGCATCCGAATGCTCCAGAAATCTGAATATTCCACGATTTTGCCAGTCTGACAAATGGAGACACTCTTTGAAACTCTGTCAGGCGCTGATAACGCTGTCTTTCACGAGTACGTGGTACCTCCATGTCCTTCACAGTGACCACTCAACGTGTGATGCTATTAACGCCCCTTATAACGCTGCCAGGCCTGGTAACAACACTAGACACGACTAACATTAATGCACTCTGGTAGCCATTCTACCTTTCGCAGAGAACTGATGCTCTCATCGCTTGCACACTAGCCGATGTAGTTTAAGTGTACGAAGTTACATTGACATCCGAGCATTATTTCTGGGTGCATCACTTCTTTTTCAGTCAGTGTGTTACTCGAACCTGCGACCGAAGTGATCGCGCGATTCCAGACTGCAGCGCCTAGAATCGCTCGGCCACCCAGGCCGGCCCCTCCGTGGTACTTTTGCTCCTTGAATACCGGGGTGTTATCAGGAAGACACATATATAAAAAACGGTTTCACCTATGCTGAATATATTGCGTGTGTCGTAACCATTCAAATGTTGTTTTAGTTCATCGATCCATTGGATACAGAGGGAATTGTTCACGCTGGCACTCTCTCCGCAGATTTTTTTTAATGTGATAGCATGATGATTTTTAAAGTTTGAGTGCCGCCCCTCGCTTACCGCAACTTCTTCAGTCCCGAGAGACTGAGCAAAAGACTTAGCTTCTTCCTTCAACATGAAAACACCCACGGGAACCTTCTGTCCTCTACACTGATTTATCCACTTGAGGAAGCACGCCTCAAGATGGGGATGTTGTGTCTAGACAAGACAGCCTAGACACAATGAGAGGAAGCCGAAAGGCACGCGCTTAAACTCACGCAGGCTGGCGTGAGGTCTGAAACAGCATACGTAATGAATGCTATAAAGAAAAGTACGTAGCTTCTGGAATACTTAACTTTAATCCACATTTGTAGAACATCGCTCTTGATGATATATTAATAGAATCTCAATATCAGTTGAATACGGCGCCTTGCTAGGTCGTAGCAAATGTAGCTGAAGGCTATGCTAACTATCGTTTCGGCAAATGAGAGCGTATTTGTCAGTGAACCACTGCTATGAACGTCGGCTGTACAACTGGGGCGAGTGCTAGTACGTCTCTCTAGACCTGCCGTGTGGTGGCGCTCGGTCTGCTATCACTGACAGTGGCGACACGCGGGTCCGACGTATACTAGCGGACCGCGGCCGATTTAAAAGCTACCACCTAGCAAGTGTGGTGTCTGGCGGTGACACCACAGGGGACACTCGCTCTGACGTGACCTTTTTCTTCCTGTGTCTGAAACACTTCCGGTGACACGATCTTAACTTAGAAAAAAAAAAACATCGACAATGTAGATGCTAAAATAGCGAAATGTTTTGCAACATCGTATTTAGAAATTCTAGTTCCACAGTTTCAAATTCCAAGCTTTTTTTTTCATTAACTGAAAGACACTTGTTAAGTCTAGCAATCATGGCGTTTCGCAGTTTCAAAAAACACGTGTTGACTACAACACATTAAAAGTGGAATGTAGACTGAATGGAATATAGTTCAGAGAAACTAACGGCAGTAAGTCTGAGTCTGTACTAGGAATCACGGAAGCAGGAGTAGTTCAATGAGAATCACAGAAGTTGGGGACTTCAAAATATAGAGAGTGTGGGAACCCTGACTTCACGTTGGAAGGTGTTCCCGAAGTGTCCTCACCACTTCAACTTCAAATCACGGAGGGGACCAAAACACATCGATTGCTTTAAATTTCTCGAGTACTTTTCAAGGAACGGGAAAAATTTTCAGATTAATGAGAGTTTCAAATTATCTAGTGTCAAATCATCGGGAGTCAATTGAACTTAGACACTGCAACGGGCACGCGGCGTAGCCGCGCGGTCTCAGGCGTCTTGTCACGGTCAGCGCAACTCCCCTCCGTCGGAGGTTATAGTCCTCCCTCGGGCATCGCTGTGTCTGTGTTGTTTTTAAGTTAGTTTAAGTTAGATTAAGTAGCCTGTAAGCTTAGGGACCCATGACCTTAGAAGTTTGGTCCCATAGGCTCTTACCACACATTCCCACAGACTGAAATGCAAAAATGGAAAGCCCAGATTCTTGCAAGTATTTAAATAGGTGGCCATACCATTTATCTCAGAGTGATACCGCGCGACCGCTACGGTCGCAGGTTCGAATCCTGCCTCGGGCATGGGTGTGTGTGATGTCCGTAGGTTAGTTAGGTTTAAGTAGTTCTAAGTTCAAGGGGACTGATGGCCTCAGATGTTAAGTCCCATAGTGCTCAGAGCCGTTTGAACCGTCAGAGTGATAAACGACACTGAAGATCAGACGTAATGAGCAATGGCAACATTAGGAATGAATTCAAAATTGATAGATAACGAAATAATATCCACTAAAAAGCTCAAAGTGAACTGAAAAGAATTATTATTCAAAGATTACTTCTCGAAACCACGAGATATAAATCTGAGGAGAGAAGGAAGCCAGAACGCCCGGAGAGAAGATGATTGGCACTACCGCCAAGTGCGTACGAGAAATACTTTTGGAGTGTAGAAGCTATACATGTCGAATCAAACGTGGAAACCAAATTTATGTCCCTAAAAATGCGTGGTCTCACGGCAACATAAACAGATCAAAGTTTCTCGAGCTTTCAGCCGCGTCAAGTGGTTAAATACGCACAAGCTATCCGACAAGTTCTTCTCAGTCAGCGTCACTGCTAAACAACTGCCAAACAGCACTTGTCAGGAAACTTGTGAATATTTAGCTGATTGGTACATCTCGAAGTTCCAGAAAATTTTATTAGTTAAAACTAATACCTTTAGTCGTTATGAGCTTAAGAAGAGTAATGACAGAAGCGTTCAGTTAACTCGAAAGTAAACGATAGTGGTAGGAGAAGAACCCTTCGCCACACACACAGTGCAGATGTAAACGTAGGTGTAAGAGACAAGCATTTTCCAGCTCTCCACTGCGATTAAACGAATCATAGATTTCCTTGGTGCACAATACTGAACTTTCGATTAGTTTCTCATAATGAAGTGGTTTACATTATGGCTGTTTTCCCGTTGTCTAATAGAGAGAGGAGGTTTGTACATGGAGTTGTCGTATTTGAGGGATCGTGGTTTCGCCTCCGCGTCATACGGAGTAATACTGCGTGACACATTGCCATGATGCCTTCAGCGCTTTCGGTATTTTGGGCGTCAGTGGGGGTCGCACATGTGACGGTGTAAGCACCATGTCCTTATCTCTGGCTGTACGGGAGTGTTTCACATGTTTGTAATTTCTCATTCACTTCCTCTCCTCTCTCTCTCTCTCTCTCTGTCTCTCTCTCTCTTTCTATGCCCATTGCCAAGGTTGCCTTTTTATCAAAGGCGCCTGGCCCATGGCCCATTTAGCTTCCAGTGTAAGATGAGGAATCATTTACAAACTTGACATAGATAACACGGGTGTTGCACAGGTTAAGCTGCCACCTTGAGGAGAAGTCGTTTATTCTAGCATAAAAATGTGTGAGGTATTTGTAGAGGTACAATGCTACAGCAAAATCTGCTGGAAGTTTAGGACAATGCACTGTCATAGGGCACAATAGCTGGGTGGACAGATATGGTGTGACACTTCTAATAAGTCTGACTAAGAATGATCGCAATGGACATCTCTCTGAACTGGAAATTGGACTCGTGGCATACTGGTCTCAGTACATATCTGAAGTGAAAGCAGAAAAACTGGCCCACAATTCATTTTCATGTTTCATCTCGCTGCCTGCTGGGTTCTGTAACCAACCACAATTCAAAAACCCTATTGAACTGAGCCAGCAAGGAAAATAATGTCAATGTGTCAGGTCAATCCAGATGCTCTTGTTGACCCTCATACTTGGTGGGTGGTCATATTTGAGATGTTGCACCCTTTAGATTGCCAACCAATTTGGCCCATTTGACAGTCTTTCGTTATTGGTTGTACATGATCTGAAAATATTTTAGGTTGCTCAATATCCCCCCCCCCCCCCCAGCTATTTAGTAAAACAACCTCTAAAATTCATTGTGCACGACAGACTCAAAATTGATTATATCGATAAATAACTGAGGAGTTTTCATTATCATATGTAGACTCTGTATATTCAGTTTTCAAACACATATTTTCCTAGAAATCCAGGAAAGAAACTTTTTGACTGCCGCTTATGTACTGATAAGGTCGGCATCAAGACCATCCAGTGGAAAGGCAGAGGGGTAAGGAGGGGGTGGGGGGAGGAAGAATAGTTGAAGGACCGGCTTGCAGCACAGAAAGGAAGGGTTGAGGCCCCCAGCTGGCCAACAACGTAGTCACAAAAGAGGGTGGGGGAAGGTTGCACATTGCAACCTGCCCTCCTCTCTATCATGCAGTCACATTGCTTACGTTGACATTGACAGCTAAGGGACACAAAACTTCTACAATACAAATTTAATTACATGCGGTCTGGAGGAATGTGTGTAAAGTTAACAATATTGTTCCCACAAAAACAATTATAAACCCGATTATGATGAACCCAAGGGACTGGCACAAACCAGTCTTCAGAGATATAGAAATCCATTAACCTACCCTTACAACTTCATGTATACAGAGCAAGCCATAGCTTAATGTGAGGTTAGTGCTGTAACGATCTGGGTAACTACTTGGTATGGACAACCGCGTATCGCCTATCTATGGACTGTAAAATACGAGTATTTTCGACATTTATTCTCATGACTGTCTCTGTAAATGATTTCAGAGTATGGGGGCTTAGAGTGAGGCCTCTAAGTGCGTTTGGGATCTTCATAGGATTATTCTTTAGACGTTCCAACGTAATTATTTTCCTGTAAATAATCTTAGCTGTACAATGAAGCACTAATTACACGGCTGGCCACCAGTGCAAATCTGGCGCTATGAATGCAGGAAAGACGTATAAAAATATTTCCATTTGCAACGGATTAGAAAGGGGGTGCGGGCAGAAAAGATCAAACAAATGAGAAAGGCACAATGTTGATTTTATTGTTAACCGACGCATAGACAGTTTGTTCAATATAACACCGAAGACGTCGACGAGATGCTGTACAGTGCCAGATTTGCACCCGGCGGCCAGAACTGGAACTAAATTTTTTCCCGCTGAAGTCGGTTCCGCATCAGTGCATTAGCATGTCTACCAAGTTTCGTTACCATACGACAATTAAAGCCCACACTGGACCTCCTTGAGAGCTGCACTTTAATTATAACCACCCAGCACAAACCTTACATGCTCGTCCATGCCATATCACTTTTCAGTGTGTCAATTAGCACACTACTATTTCTGTGTTTGAACATTACAGGTTTGTTTTTCCTACTCATCTGCGTTAGCAAATGTTTTTCTACATTTAGAGCTAGCTGCCATTCATCACACCAACTGGAAATTTTGCGTAAGTTATTTTGTATCTTCCTACAGACAATAAATGACGGCTTCCCGTACACCACAGTGCCGCGCGTAGTGGCCGCGCGGTTTGAGGCGCCATGCACGGATTGCGTCCTCGCTCGGGCATGAGTATGTGTATTGTTCTTAGAATAAGTTAGTTTATGTTAATTTAAGTAGTGTGTAAGTCTAGGGACTGATGACCTCAGTAGTTTGGTCCCTTAGGAATTCACACACAATTGAACATTTTTTTCCACACCACAGCATCATCAGCAAACAGCCACAGATTCTGATCACCCTGCCCGTCAGCTCATTTATGTATACAGAGAATAACAACGGTCCTGTCACACTTTCCTAGGGCACTCCTGGCAATATCCTTGTCTGTGATGAACACTCGCCGTCGCTGACAACATACTGATTTCTACTACTTAAGAAGTCTACGAGCAACTCAAATACTAGGAACCCCATTCCGTATGCTCGTACCTTCGTTAATAGTGTGCAGTGGGACAGCGTATCAAACGCTTTGTGAAAATCTAGGAATGTGGCATCTGCCTTCATCCATGGTTGGTAGTATATCATGTGAGTAAACGTCAAGCTGAGTTTCGCACGAGCGATGCTTTCTAAAACCGTGCTTACTTGTCGACAGAAGCTTTTCCGTCTCAAAGAAATTTGTTGTATTCGAACTGAGGATATGTTGAGGAATTCTGCAGCAAACCTATGGTAAGGAATTGGTCCGTAATTTTGGGGGTCCATCCTTTTACCTTTCTTATATACAGGAGTCACAGGCACTTCTTTCCAGTCGCCTGAGATTGGGATTCCATCCGGACCTGACGTCTTATCTGTTTTCAAATCTTTCAGTTGTTTCTCTGCTTCAGGTACGTCTTTTACTATGTTCACCATAGGGGAATCTGTGTTATGGTGAAACGACGATATGTTTGTATGAACCTGCTGCGTAAACGATTTCTTAAAAGCGGAATTTAAAACTTCATCTTTCCTTTTTCTGTCCTCTATTGCCACACGAGACTGGTCGACAAGTGACTGGATAGAAGCCTTTGACCCGCTTAGCGACTTGCATGCATCGCGCATCGATCTTTTTGCAAGAATCTCTACTAAATCTTACCTTTCATCATCTACGCGTTCTCTTGCATCGAGGATGCAGCAGTCTTTGCTTCCTCAGCATTTTCCAAATTCTACTATTAAACCGGGGTGAGTCTTTTCCGTTCTTAACCTACAGTACTTAGTCAGCACATAGTCAGCCGGTAAGTGATCTAGCGGTGCAAAGGCGCCAAGTTGTCTGTATATGGCCCCTTGTTCAGGTGGATGTCTGCAGCTACTGGAGAAGAAGTCCTTGCAAACTGACTGAATGCTTCATCTAGCACTGCAGTAGTCTTCGTCTCGAAGTTAACAGCTGATGAAGGCGCTGGTGTTCGACGTCATATACACAACCTGAGCCGGCCGCAGTAGCCGAGCGGTTCTAGGCGCTTCAGTCTGGAACCGCGCGACCGCTACGGTCGCAGGTTCGAATCCTGCCTCGGGCATGTATGTGTGTGATGTCCTTAGGTTATTTGGGTTTAAGTAGTTCTAAGTTCTAGGGGAAAGATGACCTCCGATGTTAAGTCCCATAGTGCTCAGAGCCATTTGAACCATTTGAACACAACCCGATACGGTCGTCTACAGAGAATATCAGCGAGTATCTAAGAACATCTGAGAGTAAGGGTCTGAGTTGAGGGAGGGGGTTACAAGAGCCAGCTGGCTACTATTTTTCTCACAGCAACACCCCTAACCTGGAAGGGAAACAGGCTGGAGTGGCAGGATGTTACTACTGCGTGGCGATGACTTCATCTAGTAGTAGTAGTAGTAGTAGTAGTAGTAATAGCTTCATTCATCCGTAGATCTCTTTTTACAAGGATATAGGACATGTCAAAGTATTCACAAGTTTAGACCAATTTAAAATAAACTAATTCGTATACACATATATTTACAGACTTCTAGTTAGAGACAATCATTAGATTTTACTCCTGGTATACAATACTTTTTTTACAAATAACTTATTAAATAACGTAATGCCACAATGTTCACTCATATCACACTATCAGTCACTGCACACACTATACACACATTGTTCCATAACATTTCACTCACTACACACCCACACACACCCCCACACACACACACACACACACACACACACAAAAACACTGGTGATCTCTGGGCCATTCTCTGCACCGCAACTTCCCATTTGCTATCCTGAAAAACTGAGTCAGCGTCACTCCATAATGAGTGACACGTTAAGCTCAGAAAGAGGAAGAGGTGTTAGTATTGTGCTATGCATAGTTTGCGGGGAGAGTGTTTCTAGAAAGGAAAAAAAGAAGGAAAAAATATAAAGTGAAGGTGTCATGTGGAATGTTGGATGTTTTATAATCATTATTATTATTATTTATTTGAATAACATTTTTTTATTAAACCCCTACACTGTTTTATCTAAGTAATCCTTCAATGTATAAAATGTATTGCATAACAGGTACTTCTTAGCTGCCTTTTTAAATAAGTGTATTTCTGTAATTTCTTTAATCTTTTTTGGTAATTTATTGTACACTTTTATTCCTTGGTAGAAAATGCTGTTTTGAGTTTTATGTTTACTTTTTCTTGGTAAATGTAAGTTGAGTCTATCTCTTGTTGTATGGTCATGGACAGAGCTGTTTGTGCAGTAATTACCAATATTAGTTTTGATGTATACAACTGACTGGTAAATGTATTCACATGGAGCAGTTAAAATTCCCAGTGTTTTGAACAGGTCTTTACAATGAGCTCGACTAGTATTTTTGGTTATTATTCTTATGGCTCTCTTCTGGAGTTTGAAAATTGTGTTCATATTTTGTGAGTTTGTTCCCCAAAAAAGTATGCCATAGCTATGAACTGAGTATACATATGAATAATATGTAACTAAAAGACACTGCATGTTACACACTGATGATAGGATTCTAAGGGCATAACATGCTGATGACATTCTGTTTGCAAGTACCCTTGTGCGTCCACACCATTTCAGATGAGAATGAATATTCATCATAGAAATTTTACATTTGTTACACAGTCTATAGAGGTGCCATCTACATTTGATTTAACATTGTCATTTTTCCTTGTCAAACTGAAATTCATGACATTAGTTTTCTTTATGTTCAATGTCACTTTATTGCTTATTGACCAATCGTAAACTTGCTTGAGACTTTCATTTGCTTTCTCGGCAAGGAGTTCTCTTGTTTTCTCAGTGACTACAATATTGCTGTCATCAGCGAAGAGAATTTTTTCACCATCAGTAACACTACTGGGAAAGTCATAGATGTATATGAGGAACAGTATTGGTCCTAATATGCTACCTTGTGGAACCCCTATAATTTGTATTTTGGTTCTGATAAGTGTTTTACTAAATGTTTAGGTCTATTTGAAGTTTGCGTTATCTCTACTCTTTGTGCCTTATCTGTTATGTATGATCGAAACCAGTCATTAGCTACCCCTCTTATTCCTAATGCTTCTAATTTATTTAATAGAATCTTGTGGTCGACTGTATCAAACGCCTTAGAAAGATCAAAAAATATGCCTGTGACACACTCATATTTATCAAGAGCATCAAGTAAAACTTTTGTGAATTCTACTATGGCTGACTCCGTATTTTTTCCACTTCGGAAACCAAACTCTGATTCGCTTAAAAGATTGTATTTATTCAGGTAATTCATTAATCTGTCTTTCATAATTACTTCTATTATTTTTGAGAATGGTGACAGCAGGGAAATGGGCCGGAAATTTTCTATGTCTGCTGCTCCGATTTTCTTGTTTGTTCACCTTCTTCAGGAGCCTGACTGGAGCTGTAATATTACCCAACTTCACCCTTCAGTGGCGCTGTGTATCTTCTTCCGTTAACTTCCTGAATGAGCCCTCTTTCATTCAACAACGAGTTGGTATTCGAGGTGGAACGTTTCTTGAACAACCAAAATACACATGTCTACGTCCAATGTCTACGCCAAGTCATTGACTGTTCGGAGAAATGTGTAGAACTGAATGGTGAATGTATAGGGAAGGTCAAGTACAATCACTAAGTTCCGCCTCTACTGTCCTCGATGTCGACGGGACATTAAAATCTGACCTTCCTTCCTTCATCAACAAGTTTTGCGGTTGCAACTTGATGTTTTCGTGGTGATAATTAAAACTTTCTGACTAATCCCTTGTAATGATCTCGTAGCTGCCAATTTATCTACGAATACACTCAGGACCAACTGGGTACGGATTCTTCATAAGTTGGATTAACCTTAGACTACATTTACAAATCGTATGGTTTGTGGGCGAGGGTGCATATTGTGAATGGTGCGCAGGAAGAACAACTGTCGAGTCGCCTCTGAGTAAATCAATTTGTTTTACTGTGATGTTAACTGTTCTAGGTGTGTGTGTGTGTGTGTGTGTGTGTGTGTGTGTGTGTGTAGGGGGGGGGGAGTAATAACAGTCGTCTTGAATCGAACGCTCTCGTAATTTTACGATTAAGACTTCACGTGGCGCACGTTTACATCCAGTTTCTCCCATGGTATATTGTCGAGCAGTTCTGTATCGTTCTGGAACAGACTAAAGAAACCCCATATGAATCGAGTTCCACAATGAGTTTTCTCCATGTGTCGCGTTAATTTACCTCGGTAAACGTTCAACAAGGAATGGGCCGGGCAAGAGTATTAGAAGCGATCTCTTTCGTGGTTCTATCAGATTTCCTTAGCATTCTTGGAATGAATCTTATCTGAAATCTTTCCGAATTAGTGTAATGAATCGTTCCACTTTAAATGGCTCTGGATTGATACAGCTGGAAATTGTGACCAATTCCCGTAGTGGGTAGATCACAAAAGATCGTAACGCTCTCCCTATTTACTCTAGATTTATTATATTTGGTTATATTGAGAATCAGTTAAATATCAGTCTATGCATCGAACTCTGATTATCTGCATCGAAGCCTTTACAGAAGCAAAGAAAAAGGAAATAAAATTACAGCACGCTATATAAACACTTGTGAGTCCTTTAATCGATAAGAACCATTTGGGGTTAGAGTGACCGAAGCTTGCGAAATCGGTGTTGAATAGTTCGGAAGTGTGACGTCATAAGCGAGTGACTGCGTGTGAGATCGCTCTCTAAGTTTTCATATATTTTTAGGTTCCAGATACATATTTTAACGGTTTTTGTGATAATATTTACTATATAAGTGACGTATTAGTGGTTTCTTCATTCAGCTCTGCCTTTCTTCTGTTGTGACGTGATATTTGTGAGTGTTTCGTATCGAGCAACTTAACCTCTTGCCTGTGTTTACATTCCGCGCTGACCAGTTGCAGCTGTAGCGGCGCATCGAAAGCTAAGTACTAATTAATTGTTTGTGCATAGTGATTTATTTAGGAACTTTAGTAGTCTTCAACCGGTGTTCGTGGTGTTTTCTGGTGAAATAATTTCAGAAGAACCTTTTGGGAACTGTTTACAGCTCGTTACTGTGTGATTAGACGTTTGATTCTCTTTCTGTATTAGTCTTTTGTTATATTCACATTTGTTGTTTATTAATACTGTTAATAATAGTAGTTACTTCCCCTGTAGAGTAAGTTTGTGATTATTGTAGTCAGGTTTTTAGCATCTTCTTATTGTAGTAGCGGAACTTAGAAAAAGTAAAATTTTACCATGAGTGAGAAGTGTGGGCTTTGCCGTAGGTTCGTGAGTAGTGGATTGCGGTGTGACACTTGTTCGAAGTATTTTCACTGGGGGGAATGCAGTGGGGAAGCCAGTGGGCATTCTGGTGAGATCCTCTCCTGGAACTGCAGGTTATGTAGCAAGAGTAAACTGATAGAGGAGCAGGAGCGTAAGATCTGTGCCCTTCAGGTGCAGTTGAAAAACGCACAGGAGGAGCTAGATAGGATGAGGAGGGAGAAGGGGGTTGGGGAATGGGAGCTGGCTGTTGGCAAGAGATCTGCTAGGAGAAGAAGATTTTCAGATAGTTTTACTATTGGTGTTTACAATAGATATGACCAACTGTCAGAGTCTAGTGGAGAGGAATCTCTAGTAGCTGTAGATGTAGGAAGTATGCAGCAGACCTCAGTAGTTACTGTGCCTAGAACAGTTGCAAAGTCGAAGAGGAAGAAGAAGGTTCTGCTGTTAGGTAGTTCACATGGCAGAGGTGTAGGCCAGCAGTTGCAGGAAGTGCTGGGAAGTGAGTACCAGGTCACCAGCATTGTGAAGCCTAATGCAGGGTTGGCTCAGGTGACTGTTAACATAGGGGGGTTATGTAGGGATTTTACTAAAGAGGATCAGGTAGTGATTGTGGGTGGGGCTGGTAATAGTATTGGTAGGGATGGGGAGTATAACATAGATGGTGACCTGGAAAAGATAGCCACTCAGACTGGCAACACGAATGTGCATTTCGTGGAACTGTTTCAGCGTCACGATCGGCCTCATCTTAATACAGCCGTCAGGCGCAATAACATGAGACTTGGGGGTGCGCTGATGACAGAAAGCATGGGTCACATTTCAGTGGTGTCGGTGGAGTCTATCAGCAGGACGGGTTTCACTAGACACGGCCTGCACCTCAACAGGTATGGGAAGGGGAGGTTGGCAAAGCTTATAGCTGACAGCATAGGTGGGGTTGGTGGGATCACTCATGGGAAAATTCCTGCAGTAGTGTGTGTTAGAGCTGCACCTTTTTTAGATTGAAGTCAGCTGATAGGTATTCCTGCTTAAGGGAAGTCTCTCTAACAAGGGAATCACTTTTGACAAAGCTTAGGTATCCGAGTAATGAGGGAATTAGTATATTTCATCAAAATATACAAGGTATTAGGGATAAAGTTAGTGAACTGCTTATAGATGTTGACTCTGAAATTATTGGTATATCTGAACACTTCTTAAATAAGGAGATAATTCAGAGGCTTCCTTTACCAGGATACAGGTTGGCTGGCTGCTTTTCGAGGAGCTCTTTGCGGTGTGGGGGAGTTGCCATGTATGTGAAAAACGGCATCGCATTTGAGTCAATTGATGTTTCAAAGTACTGCACTGAAAAGGTGTTTGAATGTTGTGCAGGTGTGGTTAAATTTAGTGGAGTTAAACTTGTAACTGTTGTTATTTATAGATCCCCAGACTCCGATTTCACAGCATTTTTGCTAAAGCTAGAGGAGGTTCTTGGTTCACTTTATAGGAAACACAAAAAGTTAGTTATATGTGGTGACTTCAATATTAATTGTATAAGTGATTGTGCAAGGAAGAGGATGCTGGTAGACCTCTTTAATTCATATAATCTTATGCAAACCGTATTCTTTCCAACGAGAGTGCAAGGGAACAGTAGAACAACCATAGACAACATTTTTGTTCATTCCTCATTACTAGAAGGGCATTCTGTTAGAAAAAAGGTGAATGGCCTTTCAGATCATGATGCGCAAATTTTAACTTTAAAAGATTTTTATGCTGCAACTCGTGTTAAATATAGTCATCAGCTGTTCAGGAAAGCTGATCCGGTTGCTGTAGAGACCTTTGTAAACCTTATAAAGGAACAAGAGTGGCAAGATGTTTATAGCGCTGAGACAGTAAACGATAAATATAATGCTTTTCTAAAGACCTTTCTCATGCTCTTTGAAAGTTGCTTTCCGTTACAACGTTTAAAACAGGGTACTAGCACAAACAGGCAGCCTGGGTGGCTGACTAGAGGGATAAGAATATCTTGTAGAACAAAGTGGCAATTATATCAAAACGTTAGAAACAGTCAAAATCTAAATGCAGCAGCCCATTACAAACAGTATTGTAAGGTGCTTAAAAATGTTATTAGGAAGGCAAAAAGTATGTGGTATGCAGATAGAATAGCTAAGTCTCAGGATAAAATTAAAACCATATGGTCAGTCGTAAAGGAAGTTGCTGGTCTGCAGAGACAGGTCGAGGATATAGAATCAGTGCGTAGTGGGAATGTCCGTGTTACTGATAAGTCGCATATATGTACAGTATTTAATAATCACTTTCTGAATATAGCAGGTGAACTAAATAGAAACCTAATTCCAACAAGGAATCATATAGCGCTCTTAGAAAAAAGTGTTCCGAGACTGTTACCTGAAATGCTCCTCCATGATACTGACAAGAGGGAGATTGAGTTAATAATTAAATCACTAAAGACCAAGAACTCTCATGGATATGACGGGGTATCTAGCAGAATACTGAAGTATTGTTCTATGTATGTTAGCCCAGTACTTAGCCATATCTGTAACTTTTCCTTTAGGAGTGGTCGGTTTCCTGATCGATTAAAATACTCGGTAGTGAAGCCACTTTATAAAAAGGGAGACATTGATAATGTTGACAATTTTATACCTATTTCTATGCCATCGGTGTTTGCTAAAGTTATCGAGAAGGTTGTATATACAAGGTTACTGGAGCATTTAAATTCACATAATTTGCTGTCAAATGTTCAGTTTGGTTTTAGAAATGGTTTAACAACTGAAAATGCTATATTCTCTTTTCTCTGTGAGGTTTTCGACGGATTAAATAAAAGGTTGCGAACGCTAGGTGTTTTCTTTGATTTAACGAAGGCTTTTGACTGTGTTGACCACAAAATATTACTGCAGAAGTTGGACCATTATGGAGTAAGGGGAGTAGCTTACAATTGGTTCGCCTCTTACTTTAAGAACAGAAAGCAGAGGGTAATTCTCCGCGATATTGAGAGTGGTAGTGATGTTCAGTCCCAATGGGGCACTGTTAAATGGGGCGTTCCCCAAGGGTCGGTGCTGGGGCCACTGCTGTTTCTTATTTATATAAATGATATGCCTTCTAGTATTACAGGTGATTCAAAAATATTTCTGTTTGCTGATGACACCAGCTTGATAGTGAAGGATCTTGTGTGTAATATTGAAACAGTAACAAATAATTTAGTTCATGAAATAAGTTCGTGGCTTGTGGAAAATAATTTGATGCTAAATCACAGTAAGACTCAGTTTTTACAGTTTCTAACTCACAATTCAACAAGAACTGACATTTTAATCAGACAGAATGGGCATGTTATAAGCGAGACGGAACAGTTCAAGTTCCTAGGCGTACGGATAGATAGTAAGCTGTTGTGGAAAGCCCATGTTCAGGATCTTGTTCAGAAACTAAATGCTGCTTTATTTACCATTAGAACAGTATCTGAAATAAGTGACACTTCAACACGAAAAGTAGTCTACTTCGCATATTTTCATACGCTTATGTCGTATGGTATTATTTTTTGGGGTAATTCTTCTGATTCAAAAAGGGTATTTTTGGCTCAAAAACGGGCTGTTCGAGCTATATGTGGTGTAAGTTCGAGAACCTCTTGTCGACCCCTATTCAAAAATCTGGGAATTCTGACATTGCCCTCACAGTATATATTTTCTTTAATGTCGTTTGTTGTTAGCAATATTAGCCTATTCCCAAGAGTTAGCAGCTTTCACTCAGTTAATACTAGGCAGAAATCAAATCTGCATGTAGAATGCAGTTCCTTGACTCTTGTGCAGAAAGGAGTGCAGTATTCTGCTGCATCCATTTTCAATAAGCTACCACAAGAACTCAAAAATCTTAGCAGTAGCCCAAACTCTTTTAAGTCTAAACTGAAGAGTTTCCTCATGGCTCACTCCTTCTATTCTGTCGGGGAGCTCCTGGAAGAGCTAAAAAATTAAGCAAATTCCAGTGTTACATTGTTGATTGTCTTCATTTAAACTTATGACTTGTCACCTGAATATGTTTTTTTTCTATATTTCATTTTATCTGTTTCTAATATAGTGTTATAATTTCATGTATTGACTCGTTCCATGACCATGGAGATTTCTCCTTAATTTGGTCCCACGGAACAATAAAAAAATAAAAAAAAAGATATGATAAAAGGAGCTGTTCGGTGTCCAGGTAAGCCGTTTACTGGGGCAGATGAATGTGAAGATGGTTCAAATGGTTCAAATGGCACTGAGCACTATGGGACTCAAAATCTTAGGTCATAAGTCCCCTAGAACTTAGAACTACTTAAACCTAACTAACCTAAGGGCATCACACACACCCATGCCCGAGGCAGGATTCGAACCTGCGACCGTAGCAGTCCCGCGGTTCCGGACTGCAGCGCCACAACCGCTAGACCACCGCGGCCGGCTGAATGTGAAAACTGTGAGTGTGTTGTCCTGAAACTTAAGTATTTTGTTTTCGTCGGAAATACGTGTAATATTTTCTTTCTGATGCTTTCTTCATGACGTTGCAGTTAGTCTATCCAGTGAAGAAAATAATACTAAGCATTGGGAAACGAATGTCTCTTAATACGTACAGGGTGAGCAAAATAAACACATCTAAAAATATTTACAATCAGTCTTGTTCTGGCGTAACCACAAGCTCCAGAAAGAAGGTGAGGAATGCAAGAGAAGAGAAGGCAGTGAAACGACGTCGGCCAATAGCACGTTGACCAGGATGTCACCACGAGAGAATCGGCATCTAGCCGAAGTGAATATAAGCGCCGGTCCTGCCAGCCTCGGTCGAACATTAGTGGACAGTATTCGCAGAGTATTAGCACGGTCTAACAGAGAATGCTACGAGAACAGTCACACTACTGGCCATTAAAATTCCTACACCAAGAAGAAATGGAGATGATAAACGGGTATTCATCGGACAAATATATTATACTAGAACTGACATGTGATTACATTTTCACACAATTTGGCTGCATAGATCCTGAGAAATCAGTACCACACAACCTTGATACGCCTGGGCATTGAGTCAAATAGAGCGTGGATGGCATGTACAGATACAGCTGCCCATGCAGCTTCAACACGATACCACAGTTCATCAAGAGTAGTGACTGGCGTATTGTGACGAGCCAGTTGCTCGGCCACCATTGACCAGAAGTTTTCAGTTGAAGAGAGATCTGGAGAATGTGCTGGCCAGGGCAGCAGCCGAACATTTTCTGTATCCAGAAAGGCCCATACAGGACCTTCAACATGCGGTCGTGCATTGTCCTGCTGAAATGTAGCGTTTCGTAGGGAGCGAATGAAGGGTAGAGCCACGGGTCGTAACATATCTGAAATGTAACGTCCACTGTTCAAAGTGCCGTCAATGCGAACAAGAGGTGACCGAGACGTGTAACCAATGGCACCCCATACCATCACGCCAGGTGATACGCCAGTATGGCGATGACGCTTCCAATGTGCGTTCACCGCTGTGTCGTGCACCCAACTTCGTCGTTGAGTACACCATCGGAGGCGCTCCTGTCTGTGATGCAGCGTCATGGGTAACCGCAGCCATGGTCTCAGAGCTGATAGTCCATGCTGCTGCAAACGTCGTCGAACTGTTCGTGCAGATTGTTGTTGTCTTGTAAACGTCTCCATCTGTTGACTCAGGGATCGAGACGTGGCTGCACGATCCGGTACAGCCATGCGGATAAGATGCCTGTCATCTCGACTGCTAGTGATACGAGGCCGTTGGGATCCAGCACGGCGTTCCGTGTTACCTTCCTGAACCCACCGATTCCGTATTCTGCTAACAGTCATTGGATCTCGACCAACGCGAGCAGCAATGTCGCGATACGATAAACCGCAATCGCGATAGGCTACAATCCGATCTTTATCAAAGTCGGAAACGTGATGGTACGCATTTCTCCTCCTTACACGAGGCATCACAACAACGTTTCACCAGGCGACGCCGGTCAACTGCTGTTTGTGTATGAGAAATCGGTTGAAAACTTTCCTCATGTCAGCACGTTGTAGGTGTCGTCACCGGCGCCAACCTTGTGTGAATGCTTGGGATAAGTTAATCATTTGCATATCACAACATCTTCCTCCTGTCGGTTAAATTTCGCGTCTGTAGCACGTCATCTTCGTGGTGTAGCAATTTTAATGGCCAGTGGTGTATTAGTGATCCATATCCCTTGCTTGTTTGGACATTGTATACAGTGAAGAACATTACTGTTTGCATGTCGCCCATCGCTTGCGACACTTGTTCTAAATACAAAGTTAAATATTGTCGAACTTCTTTATTGTAATAAAAGTTATTAATGTTATTTGCTTAATTGTTGTATAGCATTCCGAGAACGCAGCATCCCTTAGGATACGAGACGAGTGGGCAGGACGCCACAAGTCTGGCTCAGGACTGACCACCGTTAATGAACAAATAGAAGATGCTGGAAGTGGCCACCGTTGACGCCGACGCAGAGCCATTTTGCCACGAAGTTTTGCACTGCAGATTTTGCTGCAGATTTTGCCAGTACAGTTCCAGTCTTCAACCCTTGCACAAACAGTTCCGCACACTTTTGCCACGAACTGATCTTCTCTTGACACGTGACAATGAACACGTGCTGTTTTATGTTGAGCACCATTTTGTTTTGCATTCGACTGGTCACTCACTCAAACGTAACGACGCAGGGAAGTGCTTGGGACAGAACATGCGGGAGAGGCGCATTTCCAAATGCGTGGCAGCATCGAAATCACGGTTTCGAGAATTTTCTGTGATGAGCGGTACTCCTGTTCATTAGCAAAGGTCAATTCCACAACAGCCTTATAAATACACTACTGGCCATTAAAATTGCTACACCAAGAAGAAATGCAGATGATAAACGGATATTCATTGGATAAATATATTATACTAGAACTGACATGTGATTACATTTTCACGCAATTTGGGTGCATAGATCCTGAGAAATCAGAACCCAGAACAACCATCTCTGGCCGCAATAACGGCCTTGATACGCCTGGGCATTGAGTCAAACTGAGCTTGGATGGAGTGTACAGGTACAGCTGCCCATGCAGCTTCAACACGATACCACAGTTCATCAAGAGTAGCGACTAGCGTATTGTGACGAGCCAGTTGCTCGGCCACCATTGACCAAACGTTTTCAATTGGTGAGAGATCTGGAGAATGTGCTGGACAGAGCAGCAGTCGAACATTATCTACATCCAGAAAGGCCCGTGCAGGACTTGCAACATGCGGTCGTGCATTAGCCTGCTGAAATGTACGGTTTCGCTGGGATCGAATAAGTGGTAAAGCCACGGGTCGTAACACATCTGAAATGTAACGTCCACTGTTTCTAAGTGCCTTCAATGTGAACAAGAGGTGACCGAGACGTGTAACCAATGGCACCCCATACCATCACGCCAGGTGATACGTCAGTAGGCGATGACGCTTCCAATGTGCGTTCACCGCTGTGTCGCCAAACACGGATGCGGCCATCATGATGCTGTAAAAAGAACCTGGATTCATCCGAAAAAATGGCGTTTTGCCATTCGTGCACCCAGCTTCGTCGTTGAGTACACCATCGCAGTCGCTTCTATCTGTGATGCAGCGTCAAGGGTAACGGCAGCCATGGTCTCAGAGCTGATAGTCCATGCTGCTGCAAACGTCGTCGAACTGTTCGTGCAGATTGTTGTTGTCTTGTAAACGTCTCCATCTGTTGACTCAGGGATCGAGACGTGGCTGCACGATCCGGTACAGCCATGCGGATAAGATGCCTGTCATCTCGACTGCTAGTGATACGAGGCCGTTGGGATCCAGCACGGCGTTCTGTATTACCCCCCTGAACCCACCGATTCCATATTCTGCTAACAGTCATTGGATCTCGCCCAACACGAGCAGCAGTGTCGCGATAGGATAAACCGAAATCACGACAGGCTACAATCCGTCCTTTATCAAAGTCGGAAACGTGATGGTACGCATTTCTCCTCCTTACACGAGGCATCACAACAACGTTTCACCAGGCAACGCCGGTCAACTGCTGTTTGTGTATGAGAAATCGGTTGGAAACTTTCCCTCATCTCAGCACGTTGAAGGTGTCGCCACCGGCGCTAACAATGTGTGAATGCTCTGAAAAGCTAATCATTTGCATACCACAGCATCTTCTTCCTGTCGGTTAAATTTTGCGGCCTATGCACATTATCTTCGTGGTGTAGCAGTTTTAAAGTCCTGTAGTGTATTATCCGGGCCACTTTCATTCTGGCAACCCTGTACTAACCTCCAGATTCAGTCATTACCGTTCGAAAAACGTCCTGTCGACATGCGCATGGATGAAGAAGCACTTCGAATCAAGTGCTTGGTTACTGATATTACTAGCGCAAAGAGTTTTCGATATACCGATTAAACGCACGTCCGGGATATAGGAAATCCCTTTAAAGTTTTGCATTATTTCCACGGGTGTCGAAAATAGCCATATTTGGAGCTACTTTTAATGACGTATGACGAAGCAGTTTTGGCGATATTATAGAATCGGCACTAAAAGGTGAGGAGCAGGGAGGGAGCGTAGTACGATGGCTCTTTGGGTTTTGGGCAGCTGCTGCGAGCGGGCGAGGAGGCGAGCGCACAATAAGAATATACGCCGTCCGTCCCTCCCGCGCCCCATTGTTCGGCGTACAATGCAGATTTGAATCCCAGCGGGATTTGAAAGCTGCTGATCTCGCTGCTTGCCCGTGACCGCCGCGGATTTGTCGTCCTCGGGGGAAAAAGCAAATAGCGAGTGTAGTGCGGCCAGCATAAATGAACTTGCACGTTTATCTTAGCCAGATATCTTACCGCCGATGACGAAAGCCCGGCCACTTTTCAAACTGCCCGTTTCGTAGCACTTCCACAGTCGACTCCTTGCTACACTCGTTGAGACATCTGATGTGTAATAAAAAGTACACTTAGTTCATTTTAGAACAGTAATGCGGAACATCGAACCATTGTATTAGGAAAGTGCTTTCGACAAACTTAGAGCTTCTTCATCCCACTTCATTTATTGTGGAAGGAAGAATATGCAGTGGTCAGACAGACCCCTCATGATAATGACATGTTACACATAATCCAGAAGTATGTTACTGTGAAGCCGATGGGAATGATTTCTTTTAATTTGGATGAGCAAATGCCCCTAATTAAATTCAAGTGAGATTCAAATGTTCTCAACTGCGTAACTAACGTATAATCTAACGGTAATCCATCCTGTACCGTTTAACATTGTGGTAGAATAACTACTTTTGATGAAGTAAAAGTGTTCGAGACATACGTGAGTCGGGCCGGCCGGAGTGGCCGAGCTGTTCTAGGCGCTACAGTCTGGAGCCGCGCGACCACTACGGTCGTAGGTTCGAATCCTGCCTCGGGCATGGATGTGTGTGATGTCCTTAGGTTAGTTAGGTTTAAGTAGTTCTAAGTTCTAGGGGACTGATGACCTCAGAAGTTAAGTCCCATAGTGCTCAGAGCCATTTGAACATACGTGAGTCGAGATAACAGTTTCACAAAACTTAAATATGCTAAGAGAAGTTATAATTTTTTGTCTTTCATTTATTAGGAAATAGTGATGTGTGTTTATAATACGATGGCATGCTGGAAAGTAGTACCTCTGAACGTTTTATGTAAAAGTTCTTAAAGCTCTTTTAATAAAACAAACGTTATTCTACATCTTTATTCTACATATCTACATACTTGTTTCTCATCACAATCATCGTGGGAACGAACAAATCTCTCCCAACAAGGCCGGACAGGGTGGCCGAGCAGTTCTAGGCGCTACAGTCTGGAACCGTGCGACCGCTACGGTCGCAGGTTCGAATCCTGCCTCGGGCATGGATGTGTGTGATGTCCTTAGGTTAGTTAGGTTTAAGTAGTTCTAAGTTCTAGGGGACTGATGACCTCAGAAGTTAAGTCCCATGGTGCTCAGAGCCATTTGAACAATTGTTTTTCTCCCAGCAAGAGACCAGTTTGGTGATCCCATCACTGTAGAATGTTTGACTTTGTTGAACCGCTTCATTCCTATCAAAGTGACGTCCTCGGAGGTGTTCTTTAAGTTTTGGGGACAGATGAAAATCAGAAGGGCCCAAATCAGGACTGTAAGTAGGATGATCGGTAATAGTGATCCAAAGACGTCGGAATGTTGCAGATGTTGCAGCGTTCGTGTGTTGTCTGGCATATTCATCCTGAAGGAGAGGGTGCTCCACGTGTGGACGAACTCTTCGAATTCGAAACTCGAATACAGCACCACGATTCTCACACACCGACCTAATTACATTACACACCGCCATGTCACACGCCAGAATTTGGAGCCCTCTAGCGTTAGAGGGCTGTAAATAATAGGTAGACATGAAGAATAAAGATGTAGAGTGTTAATAACGCCTGTTTCATTGAGAAATCCTTAACAGTTTTCACGTAAAAAATTTGGAGGCATTACTTTTCAGTGTGCTCTCGTACATGAAAGAGAAATATTCACGAATGGATACGAACGCTGGACAGAACTCTACCGGAAACTAGACGTTAATTCAAGTAAAATATGGAAAATTAAACTCATTCCCTATATCTTGATATTTTCTCAATATTTTGGAAGGAAAACAGAATGAATCAATTTATTTTCTTTTCCTTCCCACTGAAATCTTATTGACGCAAGTGAATAGTGTAGAACATATAACCTGACGTTAAACGCTTCACACACGGATATAGATGGACGTAAAGAGGATGAACCGTCATGTGCATAAATGTTGGAAGCTGCCAGCTGCATACGAAACCTAAGTTACCACACATTGTTGATTCGAACTTCTTCGGTCTGTCGCCCATTTAGGGGCAAACTCGTTTCTTTGACCAGTGATCTCGATTTCATTAGTAATATTGAAATAAAGTGTTAAACGTAATTACAGGGTGACAGTTATTGAACTATGTGAAAAAAACGTAAATTAGTTACAAACTACGGAGTGCAACACTTTATTCAACATGTAAACGTCACTAAAGATCCAGAATGAGATTTCCACTCTGCAGTGGAGTGTGCGCTGATATGAAACTTCCTGGCAGATGTACCGGACCGAGACTCGAACTCGGCACCTTTGCCTTTCGCGGGCAAGTGCTCTACCAAACTGGCAGAAGTGAAGCTGTGAGGTCAGCGTGTGAGTCGTGCTTGGGTAGCTCAGTTGGTAGAGCACTTGCCCGCCAAAGGCACACAGTTTTAATCTGCCAGGAAGTTTCGTCACTAAAGATGTTCGGATTTAGGTCATGACATGTTCGATATGCCTGCCATCATTGGCGATAAAGTGGTGCAGACGAATGGCGTGACCCGCTGAAGTGTCGGAATATCGATGTTGTCGATGACATGCTGAATGGTTGTTTTCAGCTCAGCAATGGTTTTGGGATTATTGCTGTACACTTTATGTTTAATATAGCTCCACAAAAAGGAGTCACATGTGTTCAGATCCGGAGAATATGGTAGCCAATCGAGGCCTATGCCAGTGGCCTCTGGGTATCCCAGGGCCAGAATGAGTCCCCAAAGTGCTCCTCCAGGACGTCAACCACTCTTCTGCTTCCATGGGATCGAGCTCCGTCTTTCATGAACCGAATCTTGTAGAAATCAGACTTTGGATAATGTGGATGAAATCATCTTCCAACCTCTTCACGTAGCGTACGGTAGTCACCGTGCCATCAAGGAATATCACACCGACTATTCCGTGACTGGACATTGCACACCACACAATCACCCATTGAGGTTGAAGAGACATCTTGATCGCGAAATGCAGATTCTCGGTCCCCCAAATGCGCCAGTTTTGCTTATTGACGAACCCATCCAAATGAAAGTGGGCTTCGTCGCTAAACCAAACCGTATTCACATCAAAGTCCAGTTCGTCAATTCTGTGGACAGTAGTGCTAGCGAAAAGCAACCACTGTTCCATGTCCCTGGGACTTAGTGACTGATGGGTTTGAATTTTGTATGGGAAGAGATGCAGTTCTCCAACAGCAATTTGTCGCATTGTCTCTCGGTTGAGTCCAACCTGTTGTGCAGCTCGTCTAATCGATTTCTTGGGGCTGGTTTGAAACATAGTGCGTGTTTTCTCTATGTTTTCAGACGTTTTCACCGTTTTTGGGCGACCGACATTGCCAACACTGTCATCACGAACACTACCCGCTCTCTCAATCTTGTGAATCAAATTCTTGATTGTTAGCGCACGTGGACCGATTGTCTCCAGCCTGAACTCGGTCGCAAACTTCCTTTCAGCCGTAGTTGGGCTGTTATAGCTCGTACAGTAGGCCTTCACAAGCGCTATACGCTCAGGCACGCTGTACGTGACATTTTCGCGTGCAAATGACCGACAACAACAAGACGCGTGCGCATTCGCAATCTGAATTCCCTTCATGCCCTGCGGCCAACCGTGCAGTTTGAACGTCCTAACGCAAACCTTTCAGAAGTTATGACGATTTTGTTTCATATAGTTCAACAATTGTCACCCTGTACTTAGCTGTTGTTATTTGATAAGATTTGGGTATATGAAGGGTAATTCGGACCATCACCCCACTTGCGACGTTTGTACTCACGCAAATGGTCTCTTCTTCAGCTGAAATTTAATATCCCATCCCTTAGGCAATCAGAATTATGAGTCGTCTGGTACGTGTACTTTAATAATTCTGGCTCCCATTTCTGTCCTCGAGAGGTGGTAAATCGTTACAAACACCAGATCATATTTACCTTTATTAGGTAAAAAATTAATACGTTTTTTTCTGAAAACCTAATACACATTGCATACAAACTGTTATAAAGGTATTGTCCAACGAACCAAACATTCAGAGAGCGTCTGTGATTCTAATTCCTTTGTATTCTGCGTTTTTCTTTTGCGCGGGTACAATTTATTTCCCTACGAAGCACAATATGATACAGCTGAGCCCTTACCGTGAGGCACGTACTTCGCTTGATCGCTCTGTAGTTGGGGCAACAAACCGAACGAAACACAATTAACCGGTAACGAGACCCTGGAGACCATGGGTTCTTCGTCTCACTCATACAGGACCCCTGAACAATCAATGAATGCTTTTCGGTAGAGTTTAATCGATTCTGTTTTGTTCTTTCATCAGGCGTTAAGGAATTGTGACATTCATGGTGGAAAAATTTGTGTAGTATTCTAGTCGCAAATGTTTTCTATAGAGTCGCATTTCAATTAGCTTTGGATGAAACATACATCAGTATGTCGTCTGGAAATGATTTAGTTAATGGTAGCCTTTTTGCTGCTTGCAAATCCACCGTTTGGAACAGAGCAGTGGTTTCCAACCTTTCTGAGACCAGTACCCCTGAAAGCAATCAGATATTAGTTAGTAAACCCCCCCTCCTCAACCATAATCGACATTAGCGCCTTAGTAAACAATAGAATGAAAAAGAATTTTCTTTGAAATGCCGAGAGATAAATGATATTAGTTTTTGTAGGTGTTGTATTAACGGACGAAATAATGTGTCAATGAGGCAATCGGTGCTGCTCAATTCTAACAACATTTTGTATAGAATGGTGAAGCAATTCGCATTGCGTCATTGCATTGCAGCCTACAACTCCTTCCCAGAAATGAAAACTAGCTATCCACATAGAGGGCAGATGCGTGTTAAAAACATGCTTCATCTGCACCATTCTTCTCCTTAGCGACACTTGCTTTACCCATACTCCTGCACCCCTATTTAAAATCAACCAATAAAAAAATGTGTGTACTAAACTTACCATTCGTAAGCTGTTTGATTGATGGATTCTTTTCGTCTGAACTGGCAGAAACTAGAAGACTTCAGGCTGCTAATGTTTTGTGTATGACCAATGCCACTAATAATAATAACAATAATAATAATATTGCGTTGGTCTTACAGAAGTGGAGTACCCACCATATAATTACAGTTGCTTGGTGCTGTCGATTAGTTCGGTCATCTTTTCCGAAGTGAATAATGATGCAATTCAGAGAGGGCATTTTCATGAGATATTTAAGCATATTTCATATGTAGATCTCAATTTTATCGTCATTAATGCGTGATGCAAAGTCCAAAGTATGTGAGTGTTATGGATGGACTACGTGAGGAAGCTGTTGTTCATACATTTGTTTCACAAGTTTTAACCTCAACAATACTGCCTCATGGTTTAATGCTATTATCAGAAAAAAAATCTAATTACTGGTAACTTTTATAATCAATATTTAAGTCTTACGAAATAATAATAACAAATAACGATCTTTTAAAAATAATTTAATTATGTGACTGAAACAGTCAGACCATTTCGTTTTTACCTCTCATCAAATTTCGTTTTACTCCTCAGAGGCTAACTACCCCAAGGTTGCGAACTACTGGAATAGATTATCGTCGGAAACGAGTGTAACATTAGGGTTCTCCCACTGGAGCGGACAAGAAGAACTAATGTGACACAGTACCAAGTGTCGATAAATCTTTTATGTTTCTAGCTAGAAATTTTTTTCATTCTGGGATAATATCTCGAAAAGATTGTTGAGGAATCACGAAAAGCTTTAGAAAAGTTAGGTCTCGTTGCATTCAATAGCAGCAAATTTAAAATGCAATATAATGCTCATATGTACAAGAAAAGTTATTACTGCTCAATGCAATCCAGAGAATGTGGAAAAAGTACTCACCTGACGTCAGATGGAAAAGACGAAGGCGCGGGGGAGGGACGTTCTAACACTCCTGAGATTGTATCTAAGGACATACTACATACCTTCCGGACAATTTTTTCTTACTTCGAAATTCACTGTACAATGATTTTGAGATGCAAATATGGGATTTCTTTTCAATGTCTTAACTACAATTCTTCTGAAATTATAACAACAATGATCAGCATATGCCATACCAGTCACGTACGTATAAGGTACATATAGTATCTGAGATGGCGCGAGCACGCACATTTCACAAACGGTTAGAGGCATCGAAACAAGACCTTCGGGAGGTGACAATACACAAAGGGAGAGTATTATAGTGTACTGTATACATTCGAGGCTCTGTGAGCAATTGTCAGACTATAATGCAAAAGTTTCGAGCAATTATTTTTAGATGGGAAAAATCCGAAGTTGTAGCGTGGTTCGGAAACGACTTTAAACAGGCTGGGTCGGACGAACAGGGTATACCACTTCTAATATGGGACCACAGCTAGTAAAGCACTGAGATATTCAAATCAATCTTCGGTTTGAGAATAGCTTTATATTAATAAAAATCCTAACTTTTGGTCTACCATTACATGAAGGGTCCAGGGAATAAACCAGGTAAGTTGCTTTTTTTTCTCAAAATGAGTTTGAGGTGCCATTACATTCCCCATTAAAAGGGATATCTGATAGAGCATAAAACACCAATGAAAATAGCATAGTCATGGGTTTATTTGCCCTTAACGTTTTGGAGCATGGGAAAAGAAGCAGGTAAGTCAGTTGTTCCAGAGGAAAAAAACAGATAACTCATCTGTTCCACCGACAAAACTAGGCAAGTCAACGGTTCCAGAAAAAAAAGAGAAACAGTTAAGTCAACTATTCCAGCGAAAAAAACCGTGTAACTCAACTGTTCCAGCGAAAAATCCAGATATGTCAACTGCTGCAACTTAGCAGACTGTCGCGCGATTGCAGAAATTTTGCACCATTATATGTTTGAAATTTGCACTCCTTGAGATGAATTCTCGGTGAAATTAAAAGTACTGTAACAGGAAAAAGAGAAAGAAGAAATTAAAAAGTTAACGACCATGAATGTTGTTCACAAAAGAAAAGCCGAAAAGCTCTACCAACATAAAAGAGACGCAAGACACAAAGCTGTGTAAACCAAGGAGATGGAAGAAATTTGTATGGATTTTGCTAAAAATGTTTCAGTACCAAATATATACGAATAATGTGTATTATAAGCATCAGCTGTGAATATATTCATTCTGTATCCACATTTTCTCCACGGGGTGGTCGGTTTTGGTGATAAGAATGTAGCATGATTTCTTTTTCAGTTCGTTGTGAACTATTTAGATAACAACATCGAAGGCCTTCAAGATGTTTTGCGATTATGCCGGAGGGCAAAACGAGAATCACACAATTTTTCGCTTCGTGCACTATGTCGTTTATAATAACATCAATTGGTTGACAAACAACAAGAGCACATTCCAGAACGAAGTCATGCATACCTGAAATGTGACAAGAATGCTGATCTGTGAAATTCGAAACAAAGGATAGAAACCCCAGAGGACTTCAAAAGTATGATTGAGAATTCTAGATTGAAACCATCAACTTCCATTTTGGGGAGAGTCTGTAGGAGAATAGTGTTCGATTAGAAAGACTTTTTAATGTCCATTTAAGACCCAAAAAGTGATGGAAATTGAAGCCTCATCCATCCACCCTCATCTGATGAACTGCAGAATTTCTTCCAGTCTTGTTTTGTTATAATTATTGATCTATAAGTGTTAATAACGTATTCATTCTGAACGTCATATTTCGTTCAGAAAAGCCGTTGTTTACTATTGTCCATATCAGCTCTACAGGATTCAATTGTGGGTAGTATGGAAGAAATCTTAGAACTGGCCAATTTAGCTTAAAATACTGTCTATCTTATTAGTGATGCAGCCTGGTTTGTTCATTTCGATGAATGATTGTTACTGGGGTCTCTGAATATCCTTGTGGAAAGGAATTCCCTTTTCTGTTAACCACATCATTTCTCCCAACTTGGAGTTTGATTTTGGAACACGAGTCAGTTGTTTACTGTGGTATTAGGCGTTATCTATATCGAGAAGAGTATGAAATAGTAGATTAGGTATTAATCTCTCCCTGAACCACTTTTCATAATTTGATAAGCCATGTCGTTGTGACGATTTTTCTGGCCAGATTTAAATCTTTCGTAGGCATTAGATACAAAGCAATCCTCCGCGCCAGCATGGATGTGATAATTCTGCTTCGTTCTGAAACAGGTTTCAAAAAACCCCAGTAGTGAATTGTCACTCCATCGTACGATGCTGTGTGACAAGGGTGAAAATGTGTCTCGCTCATATAGACAATTGGGTTGCCCTCACGTCTGTGCCCTCGGATACTTTTTAAGTAAGCAGTTCCTTCTGTCCCGATTCTAATTTGTTGCTGGAGAACTTTTCGGTTATTCACCCTATTCTTCCACCTAAATCCTAGAGTGCGAAGAATTTTTCAAAGTGTATTTATACCTCTTTCAAAAGTTATTAATCTCTTTCAGTTTTTATGAATTTCCTTTAAAGTGGGTCTTCCTTTATATGTGATGTAGAAATCGTTCACCACGCTGAGATCGACTTGCTCATCAGAATTATCTAAACTGGCCTTCCAAGGTCTTCTGGGCCTTTCCTTATGAGCTAATGGAAATCTCGATGATTTACCTTCCTGAAATCTTTCGCCGAACGGAAATAAACGATACCAGTTGCTTCTGCCATTCGCTTCGATGACGATTTTAGTTTCAATGGAGCACTTAGCACAGCATCTTTCTCCACAGACTAGTAGACATTTACAACCACTTGGCGTGTATGACTATGAAGAACCTTGCCATTTAACTTGCTTTGTAGTGGTGGCATCTTCAACTTCGAATGTGTTCTCCCACAGTATTTACTATGTAGTGGAGTTAGCAGCCTGACTCGATTCCAACACGTCCGACGCTGACAGTCGAGTCTGCAGGGTCTTCTGTGTATCTTGTTTACAGTGTTAAAGTCTGTTTGCATGATCTGTACCATTGAATGTGCCTGAAAAATTATATCACTGCATGACACATAATTCAAGAGATATGCCGTCATAAACACTGAGATGCGTGAAAAACTGACGCATCATGGATGACGTTTAAATTTATTACTTCTCTGCTACTAAGTCTATTCGCAACACATTCCGCATACGGTATCCACATACAACGCTGAATATATTTACAAAATTATATCATTATATGGTACTTAGTTTAGACCATATGACGTCATAAACATTGAGCTGCGCGCAAACGAAACTGCAGGATGAAAGTCCGTAGAGGTACAGGTGAAATATGTGTACAGATACATGGGGACTGTATTATATATATATATATATATATATATATATATATATATGAGAGCAGAACGGTGGGTAAAAAAATTATCCAAAATTCCTCCATCGATTTCAATCAAATTTGGTACACATAATTTGTTGTTGTTGTGGCCTTCAGTCCAAAGGCTAGTTTGATGCGGCTCTCCATATAGTTCTGAATCCATACATTTGGTTGTGGTCTTTAGTCTGAAGACTAGTTTGATGCAAATCTCCATATGGCTTTGAACCTTTCAGCCATTCCTGCTAAGGTATTTTGCACTTCCTGTCAATCTCATTTTTTAGACGTTTGTATTCCCTTTCTCCCGCTTCATTCGCCGCATTTTTATATTTTCTCCTTTCATCAGCTTAATTCAATATCTCCTATATTCTCCAAGGATTCTACTAGGCCTTCTCTTTTTACCTATTTCATCCTCAGCTGCATTCACTATTTCATCTCTCAAAGCTACCCATTCGCCTTCTGCATTCCTTTCCAATGGTCTAGTCAATCGCTGCCTAATGGTCACATATTTGTAATTGCCTGGAAAGAAATACTGTGGGGGTAAGAACAAGCAACGTCTTACTGGGGTGTGTGGGGGGGGGGGGGTGATATCGTGGAGAGATAACGGGTGGAAGAAGAGATGGACATACATCGATGGGGAAGGAGCATATGAACATAGATATTTGGGAGGAGGAGATGGACAGAGAAAGAGGGAGCGAAAATTGACAGAGAAAGGGAAGAGGAGGAGATGCATGGAGGGAGGGGGCATTAGCAGACGAACAGAGGAAGGAAAGAGGTGTAGATGGACAAAGAGAGGGTGTAGGTAGAGATGGAAAAGAAGAGGGGAAAGGAGGAGATGAACTAATAGAATTGGAATAAAGAAATATCCGGGTGATGCCAGGTACTCAGCTAGTTAAACTATAAATTTTTAAATCTACAGCTACATCTACATGGATACGCTGCAAATCACATTTAAGCGTCTGGCAGAGGGTTCATCGAACCACCTTCACAGTTCTCTATTATTCTAATCTCGTATAGCCCTCGGAAAGAACGAATACCTATATCTTTTCATACGAGCTCTGATTTCCCTTATTTTATCATGGTGATCGTTTTTCCCTATATAGGACGGCGCCAACAAAATATTTTCGTATTCAGAGGAGAATGTTGGTGATTGAAATTTCGCGAGGGGATTCCTCCGCAACAATAAAATCTATCGCCAAATTTTCTGTGTCTTCGAGAAGAGAGTGGGACGGAAATTACTTAATATTATTTCTTCTGTACAGGAGTAATTCTGAGCTAGGTTAATCTTAAGGCAATGCCTTTCAAACTATTCGTAGTAACCAAGATGGCGGCGATCCTTAGAGAAGCTCCTTGGCACGAAGAATGACGACAAGAGCTCAGTCATAGAGTCCTGCGAGACAGTTGGCAGTTAGCACCGGCCAGGTAATGACAGCCTAACAGATCTGCAGAGTTTCTTCCGAACTAGTTGGTAAGACAGCCTTAACTTTTGTGTAGGGACAATAGTTTAGGGTGTCAACAGAAAATAGTTCCTACACCGAGAGGACTGTTTCCCTGCTGGGACAGAGTTTTTAAATACAGAGTGACAATTATTGAACTATATGAAATAAAATCGTCACAACTTCTGAACGATTTGAGTTAGGACGTTCAAACTGTACGGATGGCCGCGGGTCATGATGGGAATTAGTATGATTGGTTTGGTGTAGCGACGAAGTCCACTTTCATTTGGAGGGGTTCGTCAATAAGCAAAATAGGCGAATTTTGGTGACCGAGAATCCGCATTTCACGATCGGGAAGTCTCTTCACCCTTAGCGGGTGACTGGGTGGTGTGCAATGTCCATTCATGGAATAATCGGTGTGATATTCGTTGATGGCGCGGTGACTACCGAACGCTACGTGAAGGTGTTGGAAGATGATTTCATCAAAAATGGTTCAAAATGGCTCTGAGCACTATGGGACTTAACATCTATGGTCATCAGTCCCCTAGAACTTAGAACTACTTAAACCTAACTAACCTAAGGACATCACACAACACCCAGCCATCACGAGGCAGAGAAAATCCCTGACCCCGCCGGGAATCGAACCCGGGAACCCGGCCGTGGGAAGCGAGAACGCTACCGCACGACCACGAGATGCGGGCATGATTTCATCCCCATTATGCAATGTTATCCCGATTTCGATATGATGTGGTTCATGCAAGACGGAGCTCGACGCCATCGAAGCAGTTTGACGTCCTGGAGGGACACTTTGCGGACCGTATTCTGGCTCTGGAGTACCCAGAGACCACTAGCATGGGCCTCGATTGGGCGCCATATTATCCGGATCTGAACACATGTGACTCCATTTTGAGGGGCTATATTAAAGACAAGGCGTACAGAAATAGCCCCAAAACCATTGCTGAGCTGAAAACAGCCATTCAGCATTTCATCGAAAGCATCGATGTTCCGAGACTTCAGCGTGTCATGCAGAATTTCGCTTTTCGTCTGCGCCACATCATCACCAATGGTGGCAGGCGTCATAACCTACATCCGATTAACTGTAGTGACGTTTTCACGTTGAATAAAGTGTGTGCAAGCCGTTGTTTGTAACTAATTTACGTTTTTTATATAGTTCAATAATTGTCACCCTTTAGGACGTAGCAGGGCACTCAACCTCACTTTTGTCTGCGCCATGGAGCAGTCAACAAACAGTGTCCGTGTTCATTATAGAGAACTTCGTGGACAACCGCCAGCTGCCGTCGGCTCAACACGGTGAGATGCTGGGTACCGCATCATCGTGCTCCACTGTTACTCCTCATAGCTAACATTTCTCTCTTTCTCGCTTATCTCAGGCTTATAGCAGCATTGCTAATTATATTCTTGTAACTTTTATTTTAACTGATGCTTGTTACTGAACACTTGGGTGCATTATTTCCCCCAATTTCAGTCCGTAATATTCATTTTCTGTTGCTTTGTAAACCTTGAATGCAGAATATATCGCATTTAAATAGTCGAACCTGCGATATTGACGTTGTTATGACTGTGATACTGTGATTCCTGTTCACATACATTTCCATGATTAGTTTCATTAATTAATGTTCAAACTGCTTGATTCACACCTACTAGAAAGTCAGATGCTTCCTAGGCCACACGGTATGGCATCACCTTCATTGGGTGCCACATGTTAGCGGAAGTGGTGGGCAGTTATAAAAATGTGTGTGTGTGTCTAGGACCGATTTCATTCAAACATGGTACACATATTCTTTACGTCAGGCAACCTAACATGCAACGGAATATTATTGGAAACGGGGAAAACGTATGGCAGAAGAAAAATACACTCCTGGAAATGGAAAAAAGAACACATTGACACCGGTGTGTCAGACCCACCATACTTGCTCCGGACACTGCGAGAGGGCTGTACAAGCAATGATCACACGCACGGCACAGCGGACACACCAGGAACCGCGGTGTTGGCCGTCGAATGGCGCTAGCTGCGCAGCATTTGTGCACCGCCGCCGTCAGTGTCAGCCAGTTTGCCGTGGCATACGGAGCTCCATCGCAGTCTTTAACACTGGTAGCATGCCGCGACAGCGTGGACGTGAACCGTATGTGCAGTTGACGGACTTTGAGCGAGGGCGTATAGTGGGCATGCGGGAGGCCGGGTGGACGTACCGCCGAATTGCTCAACACGTGGGGCGTGAGGTATCCACAGTACATCGATGTTGTCGCCAGTGGTCGGCGGAAGGTGCACGTGCCCGTCGACCTGGGACCGGACCGCAGCGACGCACGGATGCACGCCAAGACCGTAGGATCCTACGCAGTGCCGTAGGGGACCGCACCGCCACTTCCCAGCAAATTAGGGACACTGTTGCTCCTGGGGTATCGACGAGGACCATTCGCAACCGTCTCCATGAAGCTGGGCTACGGTCCCGCACACCGTTAGGCCGTCTTCCGCTCACGCCCCAACATCGTGCAGCCCGCCTCCAGTGGTGTCGCGACAGGCGTGAATGGAGGGACGAATGGAGACGTGTCGTCTTCAGCGATGAGAGTCGCTTCTGCCTTGGTGCCAATGATGGTCGTATGCGTGTTTGGCGCCGTGCAGGTGAGCGCCACAATCAGGACTGCATACGACCGAGGCACACAGGGCCAACACCCGGCATCATGGTGTGGGGAGCGATCTCCTACACTGGCCGTACACCACTGGTGATCGTCGAGGGGACACTGAATAGTGCACGGTACATCCAAACCGTCATCGAACCCATCGTTCTACCATTCCTAGACCGGCAAGGGAACTTGCTGTTCCAACAGGACAATGCACGTCCGCATGTATCCCGTGCCACCCAACGTGCTCTAGAAGGTGTAAGTCAACTACCCTGGCCAGCAAGATGTCCGGATCTGTCCCCCATTGAGCATGTTTGGGACTGGATGAAGCGTCGTCTCACGCGGTCTGCACGTCTAGCACGAACCCTGGTCCAACTGAGGCGCCAGGTGGAAATGGCATGGCAAGCCGTTCCACAGGACTACATCCAGCATCTCTACGATCGTCTCCATGGGAGAATAGCAGCCTGCATTGCTGCGAAAGGTGGATATACACTGTACTAGTGCCGACATTGTGCATGCTCTGTTGCCTGTGTCTATGTGCCTGTGGTTCTGTCAGTGTGATCATGTGATGTATCTGACCCCAGGAATGTGTCAATAAAGTTTCCCCTTCCTGGGACAATGAATTCACGGTGTTCTTATTTCAATTTCCAGGAGTGTAAATAGTTAAAAAATGCAGCCATAGATGGCGCTGTAAGCATCATAATTTAATAGTGGTCGACTACAAATGACAAATGAATAGTACAACAGTGCCTAAGGTGTACGTCTGACGTTAAACAAACCGTACCACTCAGTTTGCATGGGTGTACAGGTGTGATACTCTTAGTTACGTAAGCCTATCCACCACGGCAAGGCCATATCACATCGGATGGGAAAAATTGGTTTTTAATTGTCCTGAGGCCGAAAACCGCATAAAAGGCATCAATCAAACAAATCGGATTATTAATTTCCGTGTGACTGGCGCAAAACGTGTTGAATATGCTGCCCACCGTTTTCTGCAACAAGGTGAAATCGAGAAACAGCATGTCCCGCAACTGATCGAAGTGTTTCCGGGGTCACGTTCAGAATGTGTTGCGCAATGCGTGTCTTCAATGCAGCTAAGTTTGCAATCGGAACACTGAGCATATCTTTCAGATAGCCCCACAGCCAGAGGTTACACGACGGCTGATAATTCTAGCATTTCCGAAATGGCGCTTTACCAGCTGCTTAACTGGATTTGCAATGTGCCATCTTGCATAAAAATTCTCCCAACCACACATCCATGCTGTTGGAGAGCTGGAATGACCTGGTTGCGCAAAAGACGCTCACAGCGCTTACCAGTGACGGAACCGGTAACAGGACCGTAAGCACATGTCTCTTCGAAAAAATATGGGCCTATGGGAAATGATGCCGAAAACCCGCACCACACAGAGACCTTTTTAGGATGAATTGGTACTGGTTAATTTGCGTCTGGATTTTCCGTTGCCCATAATCGACAATTCTGTGTATTGACGTATCCTGTCGGACGGAAGTGGGCTTTGTCTATCCACAAAATCTTCCACGGCCAATGATTATCCACTTCCATGCGAGCAAGAAATTTTAAACCAAAGGTCTCTCTTGCTGGCAGGTCAACAGAAAGCAACTCGTGCACATGGATAATTTTGAATGGATAGCAAAGAAGGATGTTTCGTGGGATTATAAGCACTGTGTTCACGGGTATGTCCAACGTTCGGGCAACTCTCCGTGCACTACACGTTTGAACACCATATGTCAATGCGGTATTCAGGTTGTTCGCACACTGCAGTGAGCATGACTTGAGTTACAGCTTCCAAAGTTGCTGTTATGCGAAGTCTCAATTCATTCATTTTTGTTGGTATCGGAGGCACATAAACTGAGTCTTTTAGAATCCCCACAAGAAGTAATCAGATGCAGTCAGATCCGGGACCTAGGAGGCAAGTAGTGTAAGGCTGAGTCATTTGATTCAGTAACCCTTTGATTTAAAAATTCCCGCACTTCTACCTTTCATTGTGGCGGTGCCCCATCCTGTTGGTAAACGAAGTCGTTCGAATTAGTCTCCAGCAGTGGGGAAAGAAAGTTTCAAGCATATCGAGATATGTGCTTCCTGTAACAGTGTTCTCAGCAAAGAAAAGTCAACCATACACCTTTACCCATGAAACTACACAAAACACAATAAATTTTGCAGAGTCCATCCCATGTTGTGTAACTTCATGCAGCTGCTTCGTACCACATATTCTCACATTATGACGGTTCACCTTTCCATTTAAATGGAATGTTGCCTCGTCACTAAATACTAAGTGTGGAAGAAAACTGGCATTCTCCATCTTACCAAGTGAGAAATTACAGAACTTCACACGTTGTTGTTCGTCACCTTAATGAAGCGCTTGCGGTAGCTGAATTTTATATGGTTTCATGTGTAAACGTCAACGCAACACACGCCAGGCGGACATCGGGGACATGAGGTGTCGAGCTGCACGGCGAACTTATTTTTGCGGACTCCTTGTGAAACTATAACGGCTGTGTTCGACGTCTGTGTCAGACACTCGGGGACGGCCCTGCGATTTGCCTTTACGCGCTTCAGTCCGGAACCGCGCTGCTGCTACGGTCACACGTTCGATTCCTGCCTTGGGCATGAATGTGTGTTATGTCCTTCGGTTAGTTAGGCTTAAGTAGTTCTAAGTCTAGGGGTCTGATGACCTCAGATGTTAAGTCCCATAGTGCTTAGCGCCATTGGAACAATTTTTGCCTTTACGCAAACAACCTGTTTCTCGGAATTGTTCAGCCGGCCAGTGTGGCCGAGCGGTTCTATGAGCTTCAGTCTGGAACCGCGCGACCGCTACGGTCGCAGGCTCGAATCCTGCCTCGGGCATGGTGGATGTGCGTGTGATGTCTTTAGGTTAGTTAGGTTTAAGTAGTTCTAAGTTCTAGGGGACTGATGACCTCAGCTGTTAAGTCCATAGTGCTCAGAGCCATTTTTTTTTTTTTTTTTTTTTTTTTGGAATTGTTCATGCCATCGTCTAATGTTCTGTGCTGTATGAGGATCCACACCAAACCCAGTACAAAGACACGCTGAACAGTTATTACTGACCCACGCTGCGCAATACGTAGAACACAAAACGGTCTCTGTTGACCCGACACCATTTTTAATAGAACTGAAGTGGGCCACACTGCTGCTACCTAACTGGAACCATGTAAAACTCGATAGACTGCTTTTTCCAACAGTACGTTGTTCACACACATATCTCAAATAACCTAATAGTTATGATTTTTTAAAAATCGGATGATTGTTTTTTATAAATCCTGTATATGGAAAACATAAGCTGTCATTTAGACCGCATGCATATAAAATTTGTTATTTAGAAGGCCACGATTACATAGCTGTTTTCTTGAAAAACCAAAGTCAATTAAACACATTTATTTTAACAGATGGTGTGTCAATTTTTAAGTCAAGGAGATGTTCGAAAGCTTTTCGTTACTTCAGTGTGTATGATTTGTACGTTCAAAGTCAATGATTTGATATATTAACAATCAAACCAGATGCATCGATTTAATGTCACAACAAAGTAAGCAGTTCGAAGACGGAATACATAATAGTAATTCATAAAAGGTTCTTAGTTTTTGTATTGAATAAAACTTTTTTTGAACAAGATAAATTTTGTTTCTTATTCTCTTACACCCAAAACTAATTTTGATATGTCCCTATTCACCTCACAGACCAATAAAGTGAAAAATAATAAGACTAGCAGTGCTAATTCTATTCACCCCTCTGTGCGAGGTAAAGAGAAACAAAATTTTCTCATTTTATATCTTGTAAAAGAGCAAGCCAGGTCCAAACTCTAATTAAAAGTTTAAAGTTAGGCACAAGACCCAAAATCCCATGCAGATTTAATTTTCGTATTTCGTTTTAAAATTATCAGTTTTTTCTGTTGAAACTATACAGCGTGAGTCGCCTAACATTACCGCTGGATATATTTCGTAAACCACATCAAATACTGACGAATCGATTCCACAGACCGAACGTGAGGAGAGGGGGTAGTGTAATTGGTTAATACAAACCATAAACAAATGCACGGAAGTATGTTTTTTAACACAAACCTACGTTTTTTTAAATGGAACCCCGTTAGTTTTGTTAGCACATCTGAACATATAAACAAATACGTAATCAGTGCCGTTTGTTGCATTGTAAAATGTTAATTACATCCGGAGATATTGTAACCTAAAGTTGACGCTTGAGTACCACTCCTCCGCTGTTCGATCGTGTGTATCGGAGAGCACCGAATTACGTAGGCATCCAAAGGGAACGGTGAAGGACCTTAGGTACAGAAGAGACTGGAACAGCACATTACGTCCACATGCTAACACCTTTTTATTGGTCTTTTCACTGACGCACATGTACATTACTATGAGGGGTGAGGTACACGTACACACGTGGTTTCCGTTTTCAATTACGGAGTGGAATAGAGTGTGTCCCGACATGTCAGGCCAATAGATCATTTGATGCACACAATTGCAATCTCTGGCGTAATGAATGTCGTACACGCCGCAGTACATCTGGTGTAATGTCGCCGCAGGCTGCCACAATACGTTGTTTCATATCCTCTGGGGTTGTAGGCACATCACGGTACACATTCTCCTTTCACGTACCCCACAGAAAGAAGTCCAGAGGTGTAAGATCAGGAGAACGGGCTGACCAATTCACGCGTCCTCCACGTCCTATGAAACGCCCGTCGAACATCCTGTCAAGGGTCAGACTAGTGTTAATTGCGGAATGTGTAGGTGCACCATCATGCTGATACCACATACGTCGACGCGTTTCCAGTGGGACACACTCTATTCCACTTCGCAATTGAAAACGGAAACCACGTGTGTGAGTTTACCTCACCCCTCATGGTAATGTACATGTGCATCAGTGAAAAAGACCAATAAAAAGGTGTTAGCATGTGGACGTGTAACACCATAGCTCTAATGCTGTACTGATTTATTTCGCTTATGTTTCATTTAATGTTACATCGCTGAGCTTCTGTAAATGTGTTTGTTTGAATCGATAACACAAAACTGTATACTCCTTTCTTTGTAAGAACTTTGATGTCATGGTTTGGTTCTATGCAAAGTAGTATATCTGTCATTTAAATTCTTTGTCCCATTTGGAGGGAACAAAACTTACTATATATAATTATAATTTCTGTGTGAATAATTTTTTGTAGAAATGTCAATATGTGCAAATGTTCTGTTTTATTTAATGTATTTGGTTGCTGTTATGTAAACTGCTGATCCTCACTTAGGGTTCTTAGTTATTCAGTATGTAAAAGTTGTTGTGGTTCCCCTCGGGAACCGAACTGTGTAGCATGCGCAAATTGTGGTTGGCCTAGGTAGAAAAGGTGGAATAAGAGTCAGTCGGGGACGAGGTACGAGTCGGGGACGAGCTACCAAACTGTGCACTGTCATGTAAATGTTGCATATTGTGCTGGTTCCGAGAGAGGCTTTTCTGCTACTTTCCAATGCCTCGGATGGATGGATAAATAGCTGGAACGATTCTGGATTTGGTATTCTTCATCGCCACCAACAAGGGCCAGAGTCCAGCAATTCTGCCTGCGAATCCACCTACCAACATGCAGTTGCCACCACGTTGCGCAATCACTGTAACGTAATACTATAATGATGTACAGTGAAGGATCAGCTTACTGGATGTGTTAGTGTGCTCAAATATAAGGTAATTTATATCTGAATTTAAGTTCCTACCTTGATTTTTTCCTCATCATAACACCTCTCAGGTTCCTCTCCGTTTGAACTTAAGTGATTACCGAGTGTCCTTACTGAAAGTACATTAAAACCCAGTTTTCTAATTAATGCCTCTTGAACACAGTAAAGAGAAAGTTAAAGTTAATGTGGCAAGAGAGTGAGTTAAAGTTAATGATGCTAGCTGAAAATAATTTTCCTAGTAAAACTGCTTATTAATGTGTTGTTGCCAACTTCAAATTAAAAGTTCTTAAGACTGAGACTTATAAAGTTTTGCTTAGTAAATGATCACATTACTGCCTGTTGTAAATCGCAGAAGGTGAGTCGGTATCTTACATATATGTTAATTTTGTGTCTCACTGTAGTAAAAGTGGAAAGCTGCAGTTGTGAAACGTTATATACTCATGTTTGCTAAGTGTTTGTCTCTCTTGTGTATTAGAAGTGCATATTAATAGTATAAAAGGATCCACAGTTTGTCTATTGTGTTAATGCTGGGTAACAACTAACGGAAAGGCCACTAATTATAAAAACCATAATTTCTTTAAGCCCTGAAAGTAATAGTGTGTTTCGGTACCTCTTATAATTTTGCAAATAGTTTCTGCTGCTCTAACTGTTAGTTTCAATCTTACCGTAAACATATGTATGTGTCAGAGTTCACTGCACTCGCGTGTGACAAAGTATAGGTTGCGTTTATCCATTAAAGTTACTAATAACTATTTTCTTGAACGAGAATGTTATTCATTCTCTTGCCTAGTTAGGCTGGCGACCGTTTTCTTTATCCGTTGAACAGTGCAGATAGGCAACATTTTGTTTGTTACTGTTCGAATATTTACGTAATTCTGACTTTCATTTCCGATAAGCCATTCCCGTTAGGTACAACACGGTCAACCTAGCAAAATTCCTCTCAGAGGGTAACACTGTTCTGTTGCTTTATACCATTATTACTCTCTAACATAATAATTCTGTTTGCAAACTGCCTCCAGTTTCGAGCTTATGGTATAGCAGTAGCAGACAGGAGTGTTATAGACGTAATGTGCTGTTCCAGTCTCTTCTGTACTTAAGGTCCTTCACCGTTCCCTTTGGATGCCTACGTAATTCGGTGCTCTCCGATACACACGATCGAACAGCGGAGGAGTGGTACTCAAGCGTCAACTTTATGTTACAGTATCTCCGGATGTAATTAACATTTTACAATGCAACAAACGGCACTGATTACGTATTTGTTTATATGTTCAGATGTGCTAACAAAACTAACGGGGTTCCATTTAAAAAAACGTAGGTTTGTGTTAAAAAACATACTTCCGTGCATTTGTTTATGGTTTGTATTAACCAATTACACTAGCCCCTCTCCTCACGTTCGGTCTGTGGAATCGATTCGTCAGTATTTGATGTGGTTTACGAAATATATCCAGCGGTAATGTTAGGTGACTCACCCTGTATACATACGTTTTGAGAGAGAGAGAGAGAGAGAGAGAGAGAGAGAGAGAGAGAGAGAGAGAGAGAGCTCCACACAACGCAGAAAACGCAACTAGCATGGACCACAGAGGCACGCCTGTAAGTTTTAATAGTGTTCAGATGTTACCGACGGATGTTTCTCAAGTTTCCCCACTGTTACTTCAAGTAGTGAAACGTCTTTAGTGTAGTTTGATTTTGCAGATAGGTTGATTTCGTGGGGCTATAATTGCGCTCTGCCGCAAACTATACTTTTTTGTGGTATATAAACCCCACATTATAATCAGTAAATACAGTTCTGGGATTAAGGAATAAGACATACACGTCGATAACTGAGACGAATGCGGGGCGAAACGAGCGACTCGTTTGGCGAAGTTTCGGGAATTCATCATGCCGGCAGTTGCTCCGCACAGTGGTTTATCAGGGCTCAACTAATTAGGTTGTCATAAGAAAAGCGTGTAATGGACGCTTGTGATGGATGAGTGGTGGTATTCCAGACAAGAACGGCGCGAGTTTTCCACCAGTGGCGCAAAAGGAAAAGCGCGCCTGCAACGACTCTGAGTCTCTCAAAACAGCCTGCGATTCCACAACATAGATGCGTTTCCCTGGCTGCGATCGGATTGGCATTACAGTTAGCAGTCTATCGAAGGACATGAATGTATAATTACGATTAATCTTAACATCACTAATGGCTGTGTGGTGAACGTAGTTGTATCGCTGATTAAGAAAAACAGGAATGGTCTCTTCATTTTCTTATAATATGATCGACTTAGAGGCTTCTAGCCCCATCACAAGTGTACCTCTTCACAATGAAGAAATAAAATAAACCAAAGCAATACTTAATGCAATAATTTTACATATCGTGTACGTTCTAACAAATTTATTAGGTTTTCCGGTCACGAGATTAATGAACGACACTTAAACTAATGTCGAAAATGTATACAAATTGAAAATGTGTACAGTAATTGATAAGCAAGATCGATACGGTGATGTTGTCTAACTTACGTGTTTGAGAACTACCTGATTATATTCCATGAAGTTTCGGGATTGCAGCCGGATGACGTCGACTTCCTGCCACGATATTTAGGCTGACAACCATTCAGCCATCTTCAGGTGAGTGTTAACTGAAGATGGCTGAATGGCTGTCAGCCGAAATATCGCGGCAGAAAATCGACGTTATTCGGCTGCAATCTCAGAACTTCATGGAATACTCTCTCTGCCAGGAAAATGTCAAGAATCACAACCTGATTATATTGGCAGTTTGTTTATCCCTTAGTTTAACTAAAAACTTAGAATCTCCGGTGTTGAACATAATTTGGAGCATCATTCAAAGCCATGTCAAATGTTTCTCTAATCTGCCTCATTTCTTAGTTTCAGACAACTTAAGGTCTCGACAGTAAACAGTGATAAGGGCCAGACGATGAGAAACAGAGTTATTACGTTATAAAGTATGGTATGTGATGTGCTTTATTCGTCTTAGTTGACAGGTCCACGATAAACCGAGAAATGGCAGCTCTGTCATTTCCGATTCTCACTAACTGAAACTCTCTCAGGATGTGTGCTGCATATAACAGTGGTAAGTGCCAAAAACCTGGCTGCCAGTAGCAGTAATGTGCGGTGCTCTTGCCAGGAACAATCTGCCAAGGACGATCTGTAAAAAGGATGTTGATAAATACGATTCAAATAAAGATCCTGAATATGTTCTGAACTGAAATGCGCTTCAAAGTTTGTTGATAATCAGGTTAAGTGTGAATATCTATTTAAGAAAGTAAACAATGGTGAACTGTGTACCTCAGCACTGTCTAGATGATTTTACGTGACAATGTGACGACTGAAATGTTGAGGACCATACTTAACATTGTTTAAGTGCTGTAGTATGGCGACAAGTAAGTTAATTTGGTTGTTATTGTTTATTATTGCCAAAATTGGCAATGCAAATCTTATTGTCATTTTGAATTTGTGTTTTTGAGAGGTTTCACAGCGAAGCTTCATTAAACTCGTCCAGCAAGTAAACAGTGGTAGTACGAAGGTAACCCATATTTAGTGTGCTCAGTTTGCAAGTAAATAATATTACTTTACATTGAAACACTTCCAAGAATAAAATTTTGGATAGAATTACGATGTTAAAAATATGTCGTTACTCTAGAAATATCTGAAAACAAAGACTTAATCTGAATTAGAAAATCACAGTGGATGTATGTGAAATTTGTGAGACTTTATTGAAACTTTATTGTACAGTTTTTCAAAATAGCCAGCTTGTCCCTTACTTTAATGTACAGCCAAGATCTTCAAAACATTTCGCAAAACGTTTGACTATTTTTTTAGGGTACATACTTGTAACTAGCTTCTCTTAGCATCGTGTCCTGACTGGCGTAATTTACACACCATCGACTTTTAACAGTTTTCTGGTGCTACTGTCACCTTTTCCGTCAGCAATATCATTCCTCCTGCTCCTCACAGCCAACAACTTTAATGAGGTTAACAGCTTGCTGTCGTGGTCGTCGTTTTCCGCGATTACTTCCGGTGCTTGCACTGCGGAGTAACAACGCGCAAACTTTGAACCGGCACATGGCGCGGTGGCTAGTCAAGTGACAAAGCTAGTTCCCGCTACAAGCAGGTCGTCTTCCCTTTTTCGCGTAATATGTGAAGCTGGTGACCTCTCAATACTACATATAGGCAAAGAGGCAAAAATCCCCTCTTCATCCCATCGGAAAACTCTGTGTCCTCCTCAAGAACAGAGAAAGCAGTTTGAAATTTGGAAATAAGCGTTTCCTTCGAAGGGAGAAGAATAAGGTAATCACAGAAGGATGAGTTGTCTTCTTAACAGTGTGTAACATAATCAGCGTAGATACTCACGACATTTTCACAATTACAGCAACGTTCTAGAATACCCTGATTTGAGCCGGCCGAGGTGGCCGAGCGGTTCTAGGCGCTTCAGTCCGGAACCGCGCGACTGCTACGGTCGCAGGTTCGAATCCTACCTCGGGCATGGATGTGTGTGATGTCCTTAGGTTAGTTAGGTTCAATTAGTTCTAAGTCTAGGGGACTGATGACCTCAGATGTTAAGTCCCATAGTGCTCAGAGCCATTTGAACCATACCCTGATTTGTTTATACAAACAGGAAGTGACAGGCTAGATGGAACTCATCGCAAACTGGATGCAGTGATGATACTTCATTGAACGTGGGTGAAAGTAAGTAGATTAACTATATTCTAGAACAAGTCTGTTATCAGCAAATATATCACACGGAGAATACAAGATAGTTCCTGTGTGCCTAACTGAATATACGCCCTATGCGTACTGACGAGGAGTATCTGTCTGTTGACAGCAAACTGAGGTGGAGAGAACATATAGATTAACCTATAGCAAAAATGTCAAATCAATATATTGAAAAGAGTTTTTCGCTTATGAAAGAGTATGGTGCACAACATTTCCATGACTCATTATCGTTCCTCTGAAGCGTCACATGCCAACGATGAAAATATACAGGGTGGCCAGAGGCAACCTGAAAAGCTTGTGTGTTGCATGATAGGTTATGTTGAGAAATAATTGTTAAGAAAAAAATTACATACCTTGTGCCGTCTCCGAGTTAAGTAGCATAGAAGCTAGCCAGTGAGGCTG